>NW_027397068.1:17263837-17385519 GCF_003265705.2 Callorhinus ursinus
CATCCTTTCTTGATCAAAACTCTTCAGAGTATAGGGATAGAGGGTACATACCTCAATATCATAAAAGCCATCTATGAAAAACCTACAGCGAATATCATTCTCAATGGGGAAAGACTGAGAGCTTTTCCCCTAAGGTCAGGAACGCGGCAGGGATGTCCACTCTCACCACTGCTATTCAACATAGTATTAGAAGTCCTAGCCACAGCAATCAGACAACAAAAAGAAATCAAAGGCATCCAAATCGGCAAAGAGGAAGTCAAACTCTCACTCTTTGCAGATGATATGATACTGTACGTGGAAAACCCAAAAGACTCCACCCCAAAACTGCTAGAACTCATACAGGAATTCAGTAAAGTAGCAGGATATAAAATCAATGCACAGAAATCAGTGGCATTCCTATACACCAACAACAAGACAGAAGAGAGACAAATCAAGGAGTCTATCCCATTTACAATTGCACCCAAAACCATTAGATACCTAGGAATAAATCTAACCAAAGAGGCAAAGGATCTGTACTCAGAAAACTATAAAATACTCATGAAAGAAATTGAAGAAGACACAAAGAAATGGAAAAACGTTCCATGCTCATGGATTGGGAGAATCAACATTGTGAAGATGTCAATGCTACCTAGAGCTATCTACACATTCAATGCAATCCCCATCAAAATACCATCCACTTTCTTCAAAGAAATGGAACAAATAATCTTAAAATTTGTATGGAACCAGAAGAGACCCAGAATAGCCAGAGGAATACTGAAAAAGAAAAGCAAAGCTGGCGGCATCACAATTCCGGACTTCCAGCTCTATTACAAAGCTGTCATCATCAAGACAGTTTGGTACTGGCACAAAAACAGACACATAGATCAATGGAACAGAATCGAGAGCCCAGAAATGGACCCTCAACTCTATGGTCAACTTCTTTTTGACAAAGCAGGAAAGAATGTCCAATGGCAAAAAGACAGTCTCTTCAACAAATGGTGTTGGGAAAATTGGACAGCCACATGCAGAAGAATGAAACTGGACCATTTCCTTACACCACACACAAAAATAGACTCCAAATGGTTGAAAGACCTAAATGTGAGACAGGAGTCCATCAAAATCCTAAAGGAGAACACAGGTAGCAACCTTTTCGACCTTAGCCGCAGCAACTTCTTCCTAGAAACATCGCCAAAGGCATGGGAAGCCCGGGCAAAAATGAACTATTGGGATTTCATCAAGATAAAAAGCTTTTGCACAGCAAAAGAAACAGTCCACAAAACCAAAAGACAACCGACAGAATGGGAGAAAATATTTGCAAATGACATATCAGATAAAGGGCTAGTATCCAAAATCTATAAAGAACTTATGAAACTCAACACCCAAAGAACAAAGAATCCAATCAAGAAATGGGCAGAAGACATGAACAGACATTTCTCCAAAGAAGACATCCAAATGGCCAACAGGCACATGAAAAAGTGCTCAACATCACTCGGCATCAGGGAAATCCAAATCAAAACCTCCATGAGATACCACCTCACACCCGTCAGAATGGCTAAAATTAACAAGTCAGGAAACAACAGATGTTGGCGGGGATGCGGAGAAAGGGGAACCCTTCTACACTGTTGGTGGGAATGCAAGCTGGTGCAACCACTCTGGAAAACAGTGTGGAGGTTCCTCAAACAGTTGAAATTAGAGCTACCGTTCGATCCAGCAATTGCACTACTGGGTATTTACCCCAAAGATACAAATGTAGGGACCCGAAGGGGTACGTGTACCCCAATGTTTATAGCAGCAATGTCCACAATAGCCAAACTGTGGAAAGAGCCAAGATGCCCATCGACAGATGAATGGATAAAGAAGAAGTGGTATATATACACAATGGAATATTATGCAGCCATCAAAAGGAATGAGATCTTGCCATTTGCAACGACATGGATGGAACTGGAGGGTGTTATGCTGAGTGAAATAAGTCAATCAGAGAAAGACATGTATCACATGACCTCACTGATATGAGGAATTCTTAATCTCAGGAAACAAACTGAGTGTTACTGGAGTGGTTGGGGGTGGGAGGGATGGGGTGGCTGGGTGATAGACATTGGGGAGGGTATGTGCTACGGTGAGCGCTGTGAATTGTGCAAGACTGTTGAATCACAGATCTGTACCTCTGAAACAAATAACGCAACATATTTTAAGAAAAAAGAAAAAGAAGAAGATAACAGGAGAGGAAGAAAAGGGGAGTATGTCAGAGGGGGAGACGAACCATGAGAGATGATGGACTCTGAAAAACAAACTGAGGGTTCTAGAGGGGAGGGGGGAGGGGGATGGGTTATCCTGGTGATGGGTATTGAGGAGGGCACATTCTGCATGGAGCACTGGGTGTTATGAACAAACAATGAATCATGGAACACTGCACCAAAAACTAATGATGTAATATATGGTGATTAACATAACAATAAAAAAATTTAAAGAAAAAGAAAATAATTAGAACTGTATTTATAATAGTGAAAATATTTCTTTTAATCTATTGGATATAGCCAAATCAGTACTTAAGAAAATTTTATCCTTAAAGATTAATTTTGGAAAAGAAATAAAGCTAAAGATTAATGAGGCACATAAGATATTTGAAAATAAAAAGAATGTAGAAATAATACATATTAGGAGAAATCAATTAAGTAAAAACATTTTAAATTACATTAGAGAGCATAATCAAGTCAAATTTGGCTTCTGGTAAAACTAATATATTCGCCAAACTTTTGCAATATTGATCAAAATTTAAAGAGGAAAAATACCAATTAGTCATTCATTAGGACAGAAAAAGAAAACATAATTCCAAATTCAAGAGAGATTAAAACATAACAAAAGAGTATTATGAATAATTTTAAGTCAATGCATTTGAAAATGTAGGTGAAAAGAAGAAATTCACCTTAAATATAATTTACAATATTGTCTTAAAACAAAACTAGGAACCCCAAATTGTCTTAAAAAAAAATAGAAAGAATAAAACAAGATGAAACCAGAGAGGGAGACAAGCCGTAAGAGACTTCTTAAGCATAGGAAAGAAACTGAGGGTTGCTGGAGGGGAGGGGAGGGGGGAATGGGGTAACTGGGTGGTGGGCATGAAGGAGGGCACATGATGGAATGAGCCCTGGGTGTTGTATGCAACTGATGAATCACTGAACTCTACCTCTGAAACTAATAATACACTATATTGTTATTTGAACTTAAAATTAAAAAAAAGAAACCCCCCAAAAATAAAAATAAATAAATAAGAAAATGAATCATTTAAAAATCTCTCCACAAAGAAAACACCAGACTAAATAATTTTATAGTCAAATTCTACCAATTTTTTGAGAAACAGATTATTCTAAATTACAAAAAATCTAATGAAGTTAGAAGAGGAAATACTCCCTGATTCATTTGAGGGAATACTCCTTAACTCATTTCAAGCAGCTCATCTCATCTTGATTCCAAAAGCAAATAAGGACAATATGAGAAACAGCTCCTACAGGTCAATATTTCTCATGTCTGTAGATGTAAAAAATGAAAACAAATCTTAAATTCAAAGATACATTTACAAAATAATTAACAAGTTTGTTTCATTCCAATAATAAATCAACATTGAGACGTCAAATAGTTTATTTCACCAAAATAATAAGGGAGAAAATAAATGATCATCTGAATAAATGCAGAAAAAAATCATTAAAGTTCAAATATATTTATGATTTAAGAAAACAAAATTTTAGAAAATAAGAACATAAGAAACTTCCTTATTCTGATGTTACCTAGAAAAATAGCATATTTGCCACATTCCAAAATTAAAAATTGAAAGCATTTCTTTAAAATTAGGTCTCCCACCATTACAAACTATGGTCTCCCACTACAGTTTCAGAGTGCAACTATGAACAAAAGATACAAGGATTGGAAATAAAGAAAGATCTGTCATTATTTGCAGGCAACATGATTTTCTGTGTAGAAAACCCTCAAAATATTTAAAGGCAAATTATTGGATTTAATAAGAGAGCAATAAAGTTTGCTGAGTATAAGATTACTTAAAAGGACAGTTAAATTTTATTAACTAGGCAGAATTAGAAAGTGCAGTTTGGTAGGAATAAAAATCTACAAAAGATATATAAAATTTTGTGAAGAAAATTATAAAATTTATTAAAATAAAAAAAGACCTAAAGGGAGAAATACACCATTTCATGGATAGTAAGTCAATATTTAATGCCATTTCAACAAAAAAACAAATGGGATTTTTCATGGTACATGACAAGCTGATTCTAAACTTTGTGTGGAAGAAAAAAATAAATAAAATTTATGTGGAAGAATGAAGAGCCAACATTAGCCAAGACCCTAGAAAGAATAACCAGAATAGAAGACAAAGCTATCATATATACAAGTTTTCAAAACGTACTACAAAGCTATAATAATTAAGATACATTGTTACTGGCACAGAAAAAGACAACTGAAACAATAAAACAAATTGGAGAACCCAGACATGTTTGCCAAAGAATGGAGATGACATTGAAAATTAGCGGGGAATGGGGCACCTGGGCGGCTCAGTCGGCTAAGTGTCTGCCTTTGGCTCAGGTCATGATCCCGAGGTCCTGGAATTGGGCCCCACATCAGGCTTCCTGTTCAGTGAGGAGTCTGCTTCTCCCTCTCCCTCTGCCTGCCTCTGTGCCTGATTGTGCTCACATGCTTCCTCACTCTCTCTCTCTCTGTCAAATAAATAAACAAATAAATAAAATCTTTTAAAAAAAAGAAAATTAGTGGAGAAAGGATGGCATACTCAAAATGATGGAAGCTGAAGATGTATATATTGATAACTCAGCCTTTCCAGCCATATCTCTCTTAGAGAAACTCGTATTATGTACATTGAGAAGTAGGTAAAATTATATTCATGGAATCATTGTTTCTAACAGAAGATAAAGATGGATGGATGGATGAATGAATGGCTACAAAAACAAAAGGCCCATCAACATAGAATGTATAAATGGATCGTGGCATGTTCTTACAAGGGAATAATAGACAGCAGTTAAAGAATAATTTATAGCTATAAATACCAATATTAAAGAACCTCACGATATGTTTTCAAATAAACAAGTATACAATCAGACAAAATAAGAAATATATTGTTTAGCACCGCATATATATGTGGCAAAATCTTTAAGAAAATTAAGGAAATTATTGACCCAAAATTCTGAGTAGCAGTTGCCTCTGGAGGAAAAAGAGTGACCCCGTCAAAAGGGAGACACAGAAGCCTTCAAATGTGTTGCTAATATTCTGTTTCTTAGGCTGGTTGGTGGACATATGTGTGTTTGATTTATTATTGTTATATCAAATATACAATATAGTACATATAAAATATGAATTCTATAATATTTTATTTCCTGTTTTATAATTGAAAGGTAACAAAAAGAACAGTGTTGCTTTGGCTGAGCTGTGGAAAATGGATTACAGGAGGGGACGATCATAAGCTGAGATACCAGGAGTCTAGGCAGAAGAGGTTGGTGTCTCAGGAAAGGATGGTAGAGGTGATGGTAGTGAGAAAGGATTCATTTGGGAAAAGATATAAAGGTCAAGCCAACAAGAGTCGCTGGTGTGAGACCGAATATTAAAAGAGGAATCAACAATGGTATTGAGGTTTTTGGCTTCAGTAACTGGGTGAAAATTTGTGTTACTGAAATGGAAATTATTAGGTGACAGTTTAGTTAAAATTTCAATGATAAATGACACTATAAAAAGGTTAAAAGATAAGTATATGAAAAAAATTGTAGCTTATAGAGTATACAAAAGATTGTTGTCCATAATTTATAAAGACTTTAAGAATCCCGAAGAAAAAGAATAAAGTCACAAAAAAGAAAAAGATGGGCAAAGATATGAGCAGACAAGTCACAGAAAAAATGACAAATATATGAATAGATATTGTCCTTAGTAGTAAGCAAAGAAATGCAAATTAAAACAGCAGTAAGATGTTATTTTTCACAAATATGTTTGGGAGAAAAATTAAGTGACAATTCCAGTGTTGTCAAAGGAGAATCTATTAGAAATATGCTGTCACATTTTTTATATTGATTTAAACTGATATAAACCCTTTTGGAGGGTAATTTGTATATGCTTTGATTCAATAATTTCACTTTTAGGAATCTTTTTTACAGAACTACCATCTTGTGTATAAAAAAACACTTGTAAAATTATATTTATTGCAGAATTATTTTAATAGTGAGAAATAGTAAATAAGCAAATTTTTCAATGGTAGGATGATGGATGAATACATTATCATTATAAGGTCATCAGAAAACTCTCCCCTTAGGGTCTGAAATCCTTTTCATATAATTTCCTACCACCATTTTTTTTTCCTTTTTATGGGAAGAGCATTTTATCTTACTTCATTGTTCTACGTGAATTTGGCACAGTCATTATTCATTTTTTCCTTTTTTTTTTCCTGTAAGAAGTTTATATATTTGCACTGAGGAGGAATGAATTACATGTGCAAATTCTCAAGGTTTATGTTATTAGGGACTCTGCTGACTCACCTTATTGAATATATATTTTTCTAATCTATTTATAAAACATCAATACAGTTACTTAAGGTCTAATGGAATTCCCTGGGACTTGACACTGGAAAATTTTCATGCTGTAGATGTTCACTGCTTCCTCAGATTTACCCTCCAACCTTCTCTGCTCTCCAGAATGACCTCTCTGGTTCTTTTTTAAGCCTATGATTTTTCTTTAAGGTATTTTTACATAGATATTGGCTCTATGCATTTTTCAAGCTAGCCATTCATGCCAGTTTATGTTATATATTGACACATAAAATCACTATCTTTTCATTTGTTTTATTCACTACACCTACCAAGTCATCTGGTATAACAGGCAGAACAATGGATGTGGGAGCTTTGTCAGTTAGGTGGCTAAGCAAGTTCTAACTGAGGTAATAATTGAGTAGAGACCTGCATAAAGTACGGTATTGAGACTGTGCAATGTGGAAAAAAAGCATTTCAAATACAGAAAACAGCAAGTGCAAAGGACTTAAGATGATAATTTTTAGCATTGTGATGAGTGATAAACACCAACAAAATACTGTAGCTAGAACAAAGTAAGGTAATAGTGGTCAGACGCAGCGTCAGAGACATAAACAGTGGCAGATAATGTAGGGCTTTATAGGCCATGATGAAGACTTCAAATATAAAGCAATAGGAGGTTTTTGATGATTTGATTCACATATTTAAAGGTTTACACCAGCCCAGCTTCTAAGTGAACTGACATTAGGGAGGTAAGAATGCAAGCAGTGAGGTTACCATCAGCTTAGTCCAGGATGGAGGAGACTGTAGCTTAGACTAGAGTGTTGAGCAGCAGTGGTGAGTAGTGGTTGAATAAAAGCATATATTGAAGATAGAGCCAACGAGTCTTGTTAATAGATAGATGTGTCATCCTGACATGAAAGATGTTTCAAATCTTATGTATTAACCTCCTGGGAGAACTGAATTTCTGGTAGTGACTGAAGTAAACAGGGATGCCAGGCATGATAGAATTATTTCGGAGGATCTTTTAAAGATGAGTGAACACCCACTTCTAGTTATAGCCTCTTCTTTGAGCAATGGCTTTGCTTAAGCAATTCTGTAATAGTCATTTCAGACAATGTTTCAGTAGAGATAGAGCAGGGTAATGGGGACACAAACTATCACCCAGAGTGCATGAGGCTCCCAGACGCCAGTTAAACTCTGCTCTGGGGTGCCTTGAGCCCAGAGAAACGGGAGTACTGCAAGGTACTCAAGGAGCCCTTTTTTATCCAAATAAGGTATTCCACTAATTCATCTCTACATAAAGTCGATTCAGTTGTCCACCAACCTGTGAAACTTTTGTTTGTAAGCTAATTTTTAATACTCTTAACAATAACAAAAAATTGCAGATCTTCATCAAAAAAAGCTGTCTTTTCTTTCCCAGTAGCACATACCAAGCCATCCTTTAGAGAAAATAATACTCAGTCTTTAGAATATAACAAACATCTGTCCTCTCTGAGGTTTTCTTTATCCTAATAAAAGTATAAAGAGCAACAGAATAACAACACTTTATTCCCCTGTGGAGTTAAACCTATTCTGTGATGAATGTATGCTGTTTGACAATCCAGTACCCCTTTCTTTGCGAATGGCCCCATCTGTATTTAGTATGATTCCAGTGGGACTGTCCATAAAAGAGGTATCTTTTCCTCAATGGTGGTGGATCTCACTCAGGATGTAGAACCGGCCAATCAAAACACCCATCTCTCTGCCCAAAGTGATTGGTAGCTTGTGTCCCAAATAGCACTTATTCACAGTTCACTGTTCACTGTATAAAATATTTATCAAATGGGTAAGAAAGAGAGACTATGACTTTTCTTCTAAAATTAAAAGCTATAAATTTAATCTGAGCCAGTGGTCCTCATTTCTACCACACTGGGGAGAGCCTGAGAATAGGACAAACGTGGAGAAATGGAGAGCCAGGGGATGAAGTGAACTAGAGCCCTGACCACAGCTTGGAACATACGAATCCATATGCGTCTAAACAAGTTTCATCGTTGGATTTGTCATTTGCTTTAGTAAGAATCTATTTCTCCATAATAAATTAGCCACAGACACTGTAGCTTAAATGACAGACATTTATGATGTTACACAGTTGCTGAGAGTCAGGAATCCAGGAGGGGACTAGATGGGTGGTCTGACTTTGGATCTCTCACATGTTCCAGACGAGATGTCAGCTGAGTAGAACATCATCCGAAGGTGTGACCAGGGCTGGAGGATCCTTTCCAAGGTCCATTCTCTCACATGGTGTTGGCCAGAGTTCCTCACCGACTTTTGTCAGGGAGACTCCAGTTCCTCATCACAGGGATTTCTCCTAAGAGCTGCAAGCATGTCCTCATAGCATGACAGTTTCCCTTGGCATGAGCAAATCCAAGAGACAGAGCAAGGTAGAAGCCACAATGTCTTTATGATTTATCTTCAGGAGTCATATACCATCATTCCTGCTGTCACCTATTTGTCACAAAGACCAACAGGGCGGCAATATAGGAGGGGATTATACAATGGCTTAAATGCCAGGAGGTGGGGACTGCTGGAGCCTTCTGCAAGGCTGAACATCCAATTGTACAAACAAATGCATTCCCTTTTATTTTTAATCCTAAACTACTTTGTTTTGGGTTTCTGTCACTGGCAGCCAAAATAGAGTTCTACCTGATACAGAATCATCAACCGATCCCATTCCTCAGAAAACTCTGCTCTGGGGGCGCCTGGATGGCTCAGTAGTTGAGCCCCAGGTTGAGCCCCAGGTCAGGCTCTGTGCTCAGCTCGGAGTCTGCCGGGGCTTCTTTCTCCCTCTCCCTATACCCCTCCCACCACCCCCACCCCTACTCTCGCTCTCTCTAAAATAAATAAATAAATCTTAAAAAAACAAAAACAAAAACAAAAACCTCTGCTCTGTTTTTAAACATCTTTAAAACAGAGGCCAAAGGAAATAGCCTAGAATGAGACCCCAAGTACATTAGTAGTATTACCATCTGCGACATTTGACAAGTCATAGACTTTCTGAGCTTCATTTCCATCCAAAAACTATCTGGACCATACTTCCTGCCACTGTGAAAAATGAATGACCACAAACAATATTGTTATTATTTTTTAAAGGAATAGAACATTTAAAAGTTCACAAATTTTTCACATCTATTTTTCTATTCAATGATTATAACAGTCATGAAGTAGATGGGTCAGGTATAGCTTTCAGCATATTTCAGATGAGGAAATGGAAGGAAAAGATTATTATTAACCCAAGGTCAATGTACCCCAGCTGGTAGAGTGGCATACCTAGAGAGCCAAGGCATTTGCATAACCTCATCTCTATCAGTCTAGTTTGTACCATATTGTCCCTCTGCATTCTTGCTCAGGCCTGCTGGCCCAGCCAAAGCATTTCAACCACAATAAACGTTCCCTTCCTACTTCAGCATTAGCTTCCTCCTGAGAATGTGACTAAGCCCCATTGCCTACTTCTGTGCAAGCTTAACAAACACAGATTGTACTCCAGTCTCAATATTCATTCATTTTAAGGCCTTCATTTATGAGAAGTTGATACATAAGCTGCATTTTCAAGTGTACACTTTCCCAAGACCACATTCTAAGTTTATTTACAAAGACAGAAAAACTTGCCAGGATGCCAGAGAACCAAGGACAGGAAAAACATTCTTCTTGCTTTCCATTAGAAGGTGTTAGAATTTAACAGAAGGACTGCTGTAATAGGAAGATACCACACGTGGGTGCGGAAGGAAGGCTGGTGTTTCTCCTGAGAATCATCAGAATGTTTTCTTGTTCCTTTCCTTAGAGTGAGTTGTGAATATCTGCAAAAGTGAAGCCTATACGGTATAAGAGGACAGTGGTGCAGATGCAGAGAATAAGGTGTGACAGTCTTTCACTCCCTTACACAAGCTTTGGCTTGCGCTTTCTAATATAAGCAGGATACAAGTGTTAAGTAAAATTGCTCCATGTACAATGCAAGGTGTTTTCATTTAAGTTTCGTTGCATTTTCTTCTGACATATATAATGCAGTAAATCAACCAATAAGGAAAAAACACAAATTCCAATAAGGCCTTCAGATATAAGCCATGCTCTCTCTCCTATGAGGTTAATTACTTCCCCAGTTTTTTTTTTTTTTTTTTTTTTTGGCTAAAATCTCAGTCCCTTTTCTAATCTCCCATATAAATTTCCTTCAGTTTCTTCCCAAGACAGCACTGCATCTCCCTGATTCACAGTAAGCTTTTACACATTTTGTAAAGCATTATCATCCTAAGGGAATTAACTCCCTTCTTACAAAATCACTGAAAATACAGAAGGAAAAGGCCCGCTGATTGTCCTTCTCTTTGGGTGGCAACAGCGATTTTTCCCCATTACATAGAAGTGATATAAAGAACAAAATTCAGGTACTCCCAGCCAGGCAAATCAACCCACAGGAAATTATATAGGAAATTACATGGTAACATCCAAATTTTGTGTGTTTATCTACAGAAAGGGCGTCAGACTAAGTGAATTGAAATGGCTGGCTTATCATTGAGGCATTTCATTTATTTAAAAATACTGTGTGGTGAACCTGGAAAAGCAGAACATTTTGATAAAGATTAAATTTCACTCTTTTAAAACTTATTATTATCAACAGATTGCCCAAACTCGCTCCTGACCAGCATTCTTTCCTTTAGCCTCAGTCTTCTTATACATCACGGCTTGCAGCAGCACGCGGTGAAGTGAGTAAAGCATCTGCCTGGAACGGAAAGATGCTCAGCACAGAAAGGAGGCCAGGAGGGTGTTCTATTAGAGAGGGAAATTAAATGACAATTTTAAAATGCTCAAAATTCAGTGACTTAGTGTCTGTGGATATGAAATAAATGAAAATTTTAAAAAAGTCCTTCTTATGAAAGTGGACACAAAAAAGAAGCTAACTTGTCAAAATGCCATGAATCCATAGACAGTAGAATCTGCAAATAAATTCTGCCAATGGATTCTGCAAATGGAATCTAATACTGCAGAGAAAATGAACAAATTGCAGCTAAATACAATCACATGGCTAAATCTTAGGAAAATAATTTTGAATGGCAAAAGCAATCGTAGAATAATACATACAGTATGATGCAACTGAATCACATAAACTTCAAATATTTATTAGTCTAAACAATATATTGTTTGAGATATATGCATAAAATTAAGCTATATAGAAAAACAAGGGAATAATAAATCTCAGATTCAAGATGGTCATTACATCTAAAGGGTGAAGGAAGTGGGATGAGAGGAGTACCTGTGACCTCAAGGGAATGGGGTTTTTTGGTAAATTGGGTGGTAGAGACACAAGTGTTCATTGCACATCACTTTTTAAAATCTTTGCATGTTTTCAGGGCACCTGGGTGGCTCAGTCGGTTAAGCTAAGTGTCTGCCTTCGGCTCAGGTCATGATCCCCAGGTCTTGGGATCAAGCTCCACATCAGGCTCCCTGCTTCTCCCTCTGCCTCTGCAGCTCCCACTGCTTGTGCTCTCCTTCTCTCTCTCTGTCAAATAAAATCTTTAAAAAACTAAAATAAAAAAAAAATATTTGCACATTTTAAAAAATTTCCTTTGGATTTCATTTATATTTAATTTTTACAAAACAACTTTAACTAATGTCATGTACCTTAATAGTGATTAGCTCTTGAACAAACCCTGATCTTCTAAAGAAGAAATAGGTCTTGAAACTAATACACAAACTGAGAAGACAGGATTTTGGGCCTCATGTTTTTAGATTTGGATGTTGAGGGAGGATGTCTAGAATATGCTTCTGAAGGTTATTTGTTGAAGTGGTGCCCGGTACAAAGAGGAAAGCCAGAAATGGGAATTGCTAATTTCTGGGAAAGCTAGAAAGTCTGGAATTCTCAGGGAGAAAGTCAAGTCCTTAGCTTACACAGTTATTTTTAGTAGTCTGTTTCTAATAGAAACTATTAGCTTTTTTTAAATGAACATATTCTATAAATCCATATTTTCTAGCACCATATAAATAAGTAGCCCCTTATCTTAATCTACGTAAAGTCAGGAGTGGACCAGAAAATCTCTAGACCCATGCACTAATCACAGATTTATGGGAATCAACTGTTGTATAACTTATTCTCAAACAGAGAACAAAGAAGTGACAAGTTACTAATGTATGTTTCCATTCTGGAAATCAATCTCTAGATAAAGTTCTTATTTTTGTTTTAGCTGCACATTCTGAGTTATTTCTGTTGGAAGGTCTGAAATTTCAGGTTACTTCTGAGACCACTGTCAAATTTCCCTTCAGTATTCAACAATATCCCAGAAGCATTTGATCTTTTGGATATGGGGAGAGAAAAACTTACCAATAACATAGTTAACACATAATTTCATACCATATAATAATGCCTGTCCTAGGTTAGAATTTTCATGAATTCCCAGGGCAATTTTTTAAACATTAAAAAGGAAGATGAAATCCAATTTTATGTTGGTCAGTATACTGTATGTAGTTGTAGTTGATCAGAAGTAATGAATGTGAGAAAATGATCCTATCAATTTCCAAGTGATTAAAGGGAAATTTCTGGAGATAAATATATATATATGTAAATATATATATATATTTAGTATATGTCCAATATATATATTCAATTTACATATAGATTATATATATGCACAATTCATACATGTATATAAACACTAAAGGTGGAAAACCAAAGAAAAAATCACAGAATAATAATCTAATGAACTAAATTAAAAATATCCAAAACATTATCACTATATTCTATTTATAATGAATGAGTGGGGAGGTTGATTAGAATGGAAGAGTCCCTGCCATATATATGTAATATAGGTACATATTTATATATAATGTATACATTCAACACTCATATATGTAATATATAATATACATATATGCTTTACTCTTCCTAGTTATTACTGCTGGTGTGTAGGATGCCACTCCATTCTTCATAAGGGTCTTCTAAGGGTCTTTTAAACTCATGGGCCAGCTCCTGTGTATCAAATACAAAAGCTGTGTCATTCAGAAGGGTAATTTTTATAGGAGAACAGTGACCAGTTGGGAGAAGAAACAAACGGATGCGTTCTTTCCACCAACATTGCCTTTTCACATACTTTGTTAAGAAGGCTATCTCCAAAAGTCTGCAGGGAGAGAATCCTGACCTAAAAATCTTAACATGCTTCCTAGGATCAACCCAAGTCTTGGGTGAATGGTATGGTCAACCCAGATGTCTGGGACTGTATAAGAAAAGGTCTAGGACAAAATTAAGATTCTGAACCTAAAAGAATATAGAACGGGATCTTAATCCTGCTAGCATTTATATCTCCTAAACTTCTGGTTGTTCTTTAAACACTGAAATCCTTGCCGATAATGAGGTCTGGACTGAGGCCAGTTTCGACGCCCTCCAGGCATATCCGCTTGTTGCTTTCAGAGCTGATTCATTAAGTAGTTGGTCCTAAAAAAGGTAAGGATTGTTACAACTAAGAATACCAATGAGGCCTAGCCAGGCTTTATTGCAAACACAGGATTGGTCTCTTCTTTGTATTGCTTTCATTGTTTGCATAAAAGTAATCCAGAAATATTTTTCTCTCAACAAAATACATGTAATACATTTTTAAAAAATCATTGCAAAGAATATCTGGTTTCTCACTTAATAAAACATTAATTATGCCCATCAGCATTTTGAGCAACCTCTTTTTGTTAACATAATATTTGACCATAGGATTATGCATCCGTACATTTATTTCACTCAAACCAAAGCAGAAATTTCCAGAATTTCCAAGGAATTTTTGTAACATATAAATATGTCCCTTCCTTTTACACAAAGACTCTTTAACATTAACTAACATGAAAACACAAAGCAGGGATGAAAATGAAATTCATGATTTTAATTTCAACCTTAGTCACCATGTGAGCTTCCCCCCCCCACCCCACCCCCCAGTTTCTCTAAAAGAACATTTTAGGCAGAGAAAAAGTAGAACTATCTACTAACAAAAATCTGTCTGGGTGTATGGAAAGGGTAGAACTCACTCGGCAACCTTCCTCCCAGGGATATAGCGTTATAGTGCCACAGCCATACATTTGGTCTAACGGTTCTGCCAACTGCAAGTGGGATGTTAAAGGTATAATAATGTTGTCTTTAAAGCATTGTACTTGACTATCCTCAGACCTGTGTCCCATAAAATTAGAATCCTTTTTCCATCAACAGCTAGCAGGATCCCCAAATACACATTGAGAGCAAGTGAAAGTGCTTGGTAAGCACAGGTGTTCAATGAGTGTATGAGAATGAATGAACCACTGACCTGCTTCTAATGGTGTGGCTGGGAAAGTGTGGATAACACGAGGAGACCGAGGCACATCTCTGACACTCGGGTACTCTCATGGTCTCTTCTGGGTAGAATTAAAACAGAATCAGAAAATGATGAGCTGGCTCTCCTGCCTCTATCCACAACCTAAAAAGGCACATGCCCAAATGTATCTTTTTTAGAAGTAACAGTACAACAGCTGTGAAGTAGGTCAAATGTCTTTGAAAATAATTTTCATAGAGGAACAGTTTGAAAATAAAGTGGAAAAAATAAAATTGCTGATGGTATTATAAGAACACTTGTTCCAAAAGTGTCTATATCACAATATCTATGAAAAGGATCTGGAACAAAAATTCCATAGAGTTAACCTATAGTAATTTGAAACTTAACCTGTGAAGTGATTCTGATGTATATAGCAAGTTTGCCTAGGAGGGAAAATGTATTTTGTTTCATATTTTTAAAAAATCACTTTTAAATGTTTGGTTTACCCCACCACAAAAAGTAGTCACTGGGAATACATAAGTTACCATTTAATGGGTACATACTTTTACAATAAGTCTCAGCCGTCTGCTTCCTCCTTTAATTATGAATTCAAGAAAGACATAATTCACTGCACATGGTACAGAAGGTTGATGGGAAGCATTTAAGTATTATGTATAGATTCTTTCTAAAATGTTCCTTCTCAAGATAACAGTTTTCAGACTTAAAACACAAATCAGGGGAATAAGTAACTTACCTTTGAAAAACAGCAAATGCCCATAAAAGAAAATAGAAATTGACAAGAGAAGAAGCTTTTTGATTAAATCCATGTTTTCAGTCTCCAACTCAGAAAACCTTTTTTGATATCAAAAGTTGCAACTATAATCATGATTTAAGTACTATTTTCAGTTGGGATTCTTCTTTTCTTTTTTTCTTTTTTAAGGGAGAGAGGATGCCAAAAACTTCTCCATTTGTTTCGCACTGTTTCCCTAGTGTGAAATTGACAAGAAATAGGACAAAGCTAATAACAGGGAAGATGTAAATTAACAACACAAAAAGAGTATTTCTGAGCTTTTATTTCGACTGAGATAAATATTTACTGCTATTGTCGTACCTTTCATTTGTCACAGAGACAATACAGCTCATACTATAACCTCTCACATGAAGGATTCATTGTCATTAATACAGTGAGATAGCAATTCATACAAATATATCTTCAAGATTCTCTTCTCCTTATAGGGAGAATGGCTGATAAATGGCAGTAAAGCTTCATGGAACAAACTAAAGAGAATGGCCTTACTTTTTTATGGGCAACATTAGAAATAGGTTTACTGAGCTAATTCCCAAAACAGGAGAGCATTATATACCTTTAATTGTCACCCTTTGAAGAATTTCACACTTCAGTTCTCAAAATTAAGAAAAGTACCCCAGAACTTTATAGTGCTATATTTTCTTACATTTCAATCCACCAGGATCACATTCATCAAATGGGGAGAGGGGAGTGAGGGAAGCTCAACATAGCTTTTTAAAAAACTACACAAAGAGGGGCGCCTGGGTGGCTCAGTCGTTAAGCATCTGCCTTCGGTTCAGGTCATGATCCCAGGGTCCTGAGATCGAACCCCTCATCTGGCTCCCTGCTCTGCGGGAAGCCCGCCTCTCCCTCTCCCACTCCCCCTGCTTGTGTTCCCTCGCTCACTGTGTCTCTCTGTCAAATAAATAAAATCTTTAACAACAACAAAAAAAAACTACACAAAGAAATTTAAACTTTTCTGTTCCTCTGCATGTTCCTCTGAACAAAAGAAGGTCAGCGGAGGGTTTTGCTGGTGTCCCAGACTGTGAGCCAAATTCCTTTTTTGTCAGACATGGCCTCCAAGGGCACCCTCTAACCATATAAGACCCCATTAGCTTCCTGAGTACTGCTGTACCCGTGTCCAGGAAGATTCCCGGCTACTTTATACAGCGCTGGTGTTTGGTTCTTCTCTCAGACACTCACTCTCTTCTTCAGAGGTAAGTACAAACCTCCTGACTTCTTGTTAGTGAAGTAAACAGATAAAACAATTCCATAGAATGTAAGTTTGAGAGGCAACAAAGAAAGGTACGATGTCCTCTGTTATGTTCCAACTGGGAGACAGGATAAGGATTGTAGTTTCTTCAAAATCTTTCCTGTTCTTCATGATGAATCAAAGAAAAACACTATTAAAACAATAATAAAATTTGGGCTTCACACACAGAGCAACTTTTGTTATTGCTTCAAGTTTTTATTTAAATTCCAGTTAGTTAACATACAGTGCTCTATTGGTTTCAGGAGTAGAATTGAGTGATTCATCACTTACATGTAACGCGCAGTGTTCAGCACAGTGAGGAATTTTTTAAATATAAAAATATTCATCATAAAAGGGATGTGATGAGAGAGGGGCATCAGAACACGTGCACACAGATGTTACTGGTACAGGAGTGTATTGGTTCATTTTGTCAAGAAAGCCACTTGGCCGTATGTATCAAGAGTCTTTGAATACATTTAATTGCCTTTGAGTCAGTAATTCCGCTTTGAAGGTTCTGTCCTAAAGGGGAAAAAAATCTGATGTGTAACAAACATATATGCTATAGGAGAAGCTGGAAGCAATATGAGCATTCAACAATGTGAGTGACAAAATGCATTATGGAGCATTCTTGCCTGCGATGTTGTGTAACCAATAAAGCGGTATTTCCCTGAAGTAGTAAGGACTTAGTTATGTGCTCATAAGAATGTTAGGTTAAAAAGATGGGATACAAAACCGTGTACCTCATATCTATACATATACGTATCTATACATGTTTTATCTAGATACATTTATGAATATATTGTGTTTTTGTATATGCATATAATGTTTTTTAAAGATACATGAAACATTATATAAACTTTTGCCTACATATGTATATTAAATGATATGTCTATTACAATATATTATGTAGGTCTACATATATTTGAGGTAGTTACAAATGCCCCAAATATTACTAATTTTTGTTTCTAGGTATTAGCATTATACATATAAGTGGATTTTATCTCCTTTTTAGTCTCTTCTATATCATCCAAATTTTTATAATGAAGTTGCATTTTTTTTTTATTTAGAATAGTAAATGTTAAAGCTTTCTGGCTTAGTAACCTGGAGTTTCACCATCTCTCATAGTACAGATCACAGTGACTCCATAATTTTGAATAACCCAGTTAACTCCTCCAATTGGGAAGGACTAACACCCAGTATTAAATTAGCTTGCAGGAATGGGGCAGGCACTAGGGAGTACAGATGTGCCTAGAAGTGGAGAAAAAAGTCTAGTCTAGTAAAGGGAACACTGTATCTGGAGACTAACAGTAGCCACAAGGGGGCGCCCAGACAGGTCCTAGTCTGCACTGTGACAGTCCCACTCAGAAAATGTCCTAAAAGATGGGCTTAGGAGGAAGGACAGCTGGGGCTTCAAGAACAAGGGCTCTTTAGAGACCAAGCAGGATAGAGAGACATCAGCTGCTCAGAAGACTATCAACGGGTCATCACATTCCAGCCACTAGGACAGAACTTCAGTCCCCAGGGATACGGGTAATAGGAAAAGCAAAATGAAAGGGGCATTGGAAACAAAATAAGGCAATAAATTTCCAGAAGTGTAATTTAAAGTAACAGTGAGCCTCAGGATTAAGGTAGAAGTGGGATATGGTCCTGGAGTTAGAGTCATGGAGCTAGGATTCAGGTCAGAGAAAATTACAAAGCAAGCATGGTATTGCTTGAAATGTAGAGCATTTCAGGGACAGGCTTAGAAAAAGGAGATGGTATTTGTTTTTAGACATACTGTGATTGAAGGGATAGCAGGAAAATCATGTAGAAATAGCTAACAGACAGTTGACCTGGAAATTAGGTTTAGATGAGAGCTCTAACTGAAGAAAACACATATTTGTATTCACTGGCCCAGAGCTGACGTACTAGCTATCATCGTTCTCCTCCCCAGATCAGTAGGTCTCTGCTTTTCTGTGCCCACTGGGCACCTCAGGAGGCTGATCTCTGTACACTGTTAATCCTACCTCGTTTGCCAGCCAGCTTCAAATTGGGTTTGGCACATAGAGGGCAAAGACAGGAAATTACAGGGTTGGTAGGAGCAGAGAGTGGTCAGGGTCTTTCTTCCCTGCTTCCTCCCTGCTTTGAAGTCTGGTTTCTGACAGTAGCTGTGTCTCCCCATGAGTACAGTTTGCCTGTAGCAGTTACCTCCTGCTGGGTTTTAGGCCTCCCTGCATTCTTGGAAGGAAGTTTGCCCTTTTCCTTCAGGCCTTGAGGTGAAGATAATTTCCTAAAACCATTCCTGTCTGGGTACCATGCCATCTCATTTTTGAGCCCTTAGCCCTGCCCACACCTCTCTGTAAGTGTCTTCGTATGGGTAATCTGGGCATAAATTTAGTTTCCTGATAGTTCCATGACTGAATCAGATGATGAGATAAATTCTTCAGGGGAAATTTTTAAGAAGTGTCTATATAAAGAAAAGATCCCTCTTTGATCCAGAGTGTCAGGGACTATATAGGGCTGAATATTGACACTTGGAACTTTGCAGATATGGACAAAAAAATGCTAAGGAATTGTAGGGAAGCAAGATGTTATAATGTCATGGAACTGATGGAAAAAGGGGGTGAAGAAGGTCTTAGTCAATGTTGTGGAATGCTGCAGACAGGCTACGGATAATCTGAATAAGAAAACTGGCATTTATCAGTTAGGCACTAGTGACTTTTAAGAGAAGAGAAAATCTTAGCGTATAAACAATGGAGGGCATATTTTCAAGGGGTGTGAAAAAGGAGTGAGTGAAGATAAATCTTGAACAGAAAATAGATTCCATATTTTTGGATGCTGAGGAAATAAGAGACTATAAAGTAAATTATCCTATAGTACAAGATAGGTGAACATCTGTTTGTTTCTTTGTTTTCAAAATGTGAAAGAATCAAGAGTGTTTGAAGGCAGAGAGAAGGAGAAAGGAAGAAAATGAAAAGGGGATAGGGTTGTGATGAGGACATTAGAGACAGGGTCAGTGCAAAGGTAGAGGGTTTTGCTAAAAGCAGGATAATGTCTTCTTCTAGACTAAAGGTAAAAGTAGAGATTGATAGCACATAGAAATAGTTGACGTTCTGTCTTGAAATGAGCCACTGTTGAAGCTGGTGTGGAAGGTAGAAGGACCTTCCGCTAGCATGAAGTCTCATCCATCACGGTAGCTCAATTCTGGGGCATCTGAGGCAGGAGGCATGTATAGGTCAGTGGCACCCAGATATCGTCACCCTGGAATCCAGTGATCAAAAAGAAAAATGTGCACATATACCTCATTGTATAATATTTAGAAATTCTTTGTATTAATATTTGCATAAAATCACTGTGATACACTAATTCTGAGGTCTGGTTTATAAATTCAGTCATTTCCATACTCGGTTAAGTGATATATATACCTGGAAAAGACACTTGACAAAAATATATAGATTCAAATAGAAAAAGTGTTTCACTGGCTGCTTCCACTAAAGCATGATACCTTTTTTCTATCTTATCCATCACAATAGATAATTATGAAATTGAGCCGGCAAATTTTTACCTTTCATCAATCAAAGCTTATAAAACAACAAACATAATGTTCCATTTAAAACAGATATAAAGCCTACAAAACCTCTTCATTTGGGTAAATTTTAAAGGGATTAGAAAATTCTGTTTCCAGATAAGCGGAGGTTAGTGTTTATAGGTTATATTCTTACAATTGTTTTTGTCAACAAAGCTATATAACGATGGGAACATCTCCAAGTATCTATTTTCAAAATTCGTTTGTAACACAAGTTCATTTTCTTGCTTATTGTTAAAATATCACCTTTAACTTGAAAAGACAGATTATGTGCTTTTTTTTAAAAAAAGAAACATCTTCCAGGTAGTGATATACCTCTTCATCTCTGAAAAGGTCAGCAAATTTGGGACATCGGTCTTTTTTAAAAGAAAAATCGTATCCTTTTTTTAAGTTGTTAATTCCTTTAACTACTTGCCTTGAGACAACTAAAAAATTGTGGTTAAGAAAGATGTTCATGGTCACTCCTGTTGTGTTAAAAAAAAATAAAGAGTTCTGCTTACACAAATTTTTATTTTTACAAAACTAACTACATTTATAACATTGAAAATGGCACAATTTCACTTTCAAAGTCTTCTGTTCCAGTAAGAGAATGAATGAATTTCACTTATAAAGATATCTCTATAACTATAACCAGGAACCTTAATTACAATTCCAAATAAATCAGCAGTTTTACCAGTGGTTGTATGTATATATTTTGTCCATAAAACAAAATAGTTGTAGTTAGTTCTTTTAATCAAGTTATTTATACTGAGGTTATATCTGTTATGGGACATCTTCCTTTGATCGTTCACAAAAGGAAATATAATCTAGCAAGTACCACAGCTTTAATGTTAGCAAAAGCCGTATGTTTCTCCATCTGTATAGCAAACTTCCCCAACTACATGAAATATATTTTAACAACTTCTTTATCAGTGTTTCCCAGACATTTTCCAATAGAATTTTCTGACAAGGAATGGGTTTTAATTTGTCCCCATGTGAATTCTCCTGTATGGTAAATCAGGAAATTTTAAATCAGGAAAAAAACAAATGTTTCCCTACTTGTACATGGCATGTGCCCCTCACTATTAGGAAACCTCAAAACTGTCATCTAAGTATTTATTATAGTTGATTAAATATTACAAAGTACTGAATTATCATCTGACCCTAAACATTACTGAAGAAATGATCATCTTCCAGATGCTTAGTTTTTCAATGTCCTGTTACTCATGATGGCTTTAGACTATGATTAGCTAATATCTAAGGCCTAGATAGATATTAAGGACAGATTCATCCTTAATGGCAGTGCACGTAATTAAATTTCAAGTATTGTCCTGAAAATTTCAATTATTTTTTATCAACATCTCAAATACTATTATTATGTTACTGGTTTTAGATCCTAATGTGGCTGAAGAAGAGCCGGTGTTTTAGAAGTGTGAGCTCTGATGTTTCCTTATTGTTTATTTGCACTTGTGTTATTAGTAATATGCTCAAGCTATGATTTCTTCGCAGCAATCGTTTTTAAACCATTTGTTCGATTCAAGAGGTTTTGTTTCATTAAAACTGGTTAACATAACCTGCAAATCCAACTCATCAGGCACAGATAAATTGCAGTAATCCCAATTGGCTGAAATCAAATGAACGCACAAAGAACTTGTGTCAACACCTTTGTTTTAGGACACCTGCACTTCCCTCGGAATCACTCATGGTGGGTGGCCTATGACATATGCTTGCCGAGAGTGCCAGGGTCAATCTTCAAGTTAATTATTAACAAGTCCTAATAGATAAACTCAGCTACCCTGCTTTGAGGACCACTGGTATAGATGACCCCTTGAATTCCATCTTGTCATAATGACTGCATTTGTAAAAACGTTAAGATGGCTCACCTAGAGCCGACATTTCATTTTGACCCCATGCCTTTAAAAAACTCCTCTGATCCCAAGCACTTTTAAATTGGTCACTAAATGATTTGCAGTCTGCTAAGTTAAAATTCATATATACATATACATAAATCTTTAAACAGAGCATACAAATTATATTTTCATTGTTAATAAGAGATATTTTGCATACAAGAGAAACAGCTTCAGGTTTGGGGGAAGCAATATTAGAATCGCATATATTAGTCAGAAAACTATTTCCACAAGGAACACTTATTTTTATTATACTCTTCCTCCCATTTTCTTTAACATTAGGAAACACCTTCAGTAATTGAATGAGGTAGCTGGCCATTTCCTTTGTTCTTTATTCAAAGCAACAGACTCTAATTCAAACCAAAGTACTCAGTTATAATGGGAAGTCACTTTAAATGTGATTTTTTACCTCCATGTAACTGTATCATGGTAGTTGACCAGAGTTCATTGTCATTTTTACACCTAAAGGGTTAAGAAAATTTAAGGGAAATTATAGTTCATTTGCTATTTCTAACATGTGTTAAAATTCACATTCATCTCCTAGTCAATTGATGTGTATAAAATAGAAAATGCAGTATTAAAAAAGACTTTTATGTGACTGCTACAGAGAAGTCTATCATCTCGAGGAAACCTGGAGGTGTAATTGGTCTAACTGTGCCTAAAATAAAGCTTCACGCTCAGGTACAGCGCTGGCTTCCAGATTTGCACAGGTGTTCCTACTATCTTAGGTTCAGGCAACTAGGCACCCTTTCCCTTTTCAATGTCATTTATTGAAAACCAAAAGCCTAATTAGTCATTCAGTCAGTCACACTATCATATTGCTCACCTTATGTAAGCATCATAAATAAAACAATTTACATATTTTAGATTTACACTTTAGCAAAGATATCTAGGCTCCTTACAACATCAAAGTTATACTCAATTAGACTGAATTCATAGGGATCAAGAAATCGGACAGACTTGTTCTTGTGCCCCTGTAGCCAAATAGCCTCTAAAAAGGCTAAAGACAGGCATAAAATCAATCAAATTTTTGGAAAGCCTGGGGAGGTTGGCACCTTAGATGTTAGACAGTTGGAAGCCAGCGAGTGCCTTTTCTAAGATCCTTTCCCTCAATGCTAGACAAGGGGATATTTCTCAACTTCTTCATGTGATCTCTGAAAAAGAAAAATTAAGTTACAGCACAAGAGGCTGTGTCTGCCTTTGATAAAATAAAACTAATAAAAAATTAACAGTCTATAACCCAGAATTTTGACAGCTAAAAGTCAGATTATTTCCAGTAAAGCATGCATTTCTAGCTTTCAGTCGAGAAGTTTTTGGAAAAAGAGTAATTCATAAAATAGTCTTTTCTCAATATTATTTTGATCAGGAACCTCTAATGAACCATAAAAGTCTCTACATGGTCATTTAGCTTTATTTGTAAAATTACACGTGCCATTTTGAAGTGAGTTTTCACAGAAGTTTTTTGAAAGAATGTTCACATAAAAGCATTGCCTTAAAAAAAAAAAAGTGCAACTAAGGGCATGGCTGCAACAAATTCTTTTTGGCTGGGGCAGGTGACATCAGTAAGCAAAGCAAGCAGGTTGAGGACATTAGAACGAGACTGGGAATGATCCTAGAGAGAGCCCCATTTACAGAGCTCTCCGACAGTACTCAGCTTCGTTCAACGGCTGGCCCAGGCTTCCCAAATCTTCTGATTATTCAAAAGAAACCAAAAATCTAGAACCAGAAGTGAAATCTCCCAATTTTAATTGCTAGCAAATAATTTGATTATTTTTAAAAAGATTTAGGTATGCCAAATGAAATATATCTCCTGCCAGGATTTGGCTCAAAGGCCACCCGTGTTCAACTCCTGGCATAGAATCCTATATTGAAATAAGTGATAAGAAAATAAAATCAATGGAAGTAGTAGATTGTTATTACTCACCATCGTCATCAAGAGATGAACCACACCTCAATCAGAGATCAAGAGAGAGCATTGGCTCAGGCCAGGAAACAAGGAAAGGAGGAGGGATTTGATGTTATCCTGATGATACATTCTTTGAGACACCATCATGGGGAGAGAAGACTTTTGAGAGGTCAGAAATTCCTGAAAGGAATTTAAACCTTGTACTGACCTCAAAAGAATGATTTAAAATGATGGAGTTTAAATTAATTTGAATAAGCATGTTTAAGCTTTTTTTCTACACTTGGCAGAAATAGAGCTTGAAAGAAGAAATCTGCCAAAAAGATAAGAAAAGCTACATTTCAACACCAATATCATTTTTGACTGGTCAAATTGAACACACTGCAGTTAACTTTTTATTTTTCCATCTTTTCTGAGGTTTAATTAACAAATAAAGTTGTATATATTTGAGATGTATGACTTGCTATTTTTGTATATGTATACATTGTGAAATAATCATCCAAAGTTAGCTTTTTAAATCTTTCATAATATATGCTTCTCTTGGGGCACCTGGGTGGCTTAGTCGTTAAGCGGCTGCCTTCAGCTTGGGTCATGTTCCCAGGGTCCCGGGATCGAGCCCCACATCAGGCTCCCTGCTCGGCGGGAAGCTTGCTTCTCCCTCTCCCACTCCCCTTGCTTGTGTTCCCACTCTCGCTATGTCTCTCTCTGTCAAAATAAATAAAAAATCTTTAAATATATATATATATATATATATGCTTCTCTCTTCAGCTACTAAAATTACTAAAAATATGAAAAAATAAACAGACAATACACCAAACGCCATTAAGATTTGGGGGTAATTAGTACTCTCCTTCTGTTGGTGAAAGTGTAAACTGATAAAATTACTGGAAAAAGTGCTTGTCAGTATCTTGTAAAGCTTAACATTTATAATCCTTACAACTCAGCAATTCTACTTCCTTGTATATATCCAACAGAAGTGTTTACCAAATATCACATACAAGAATGTCCACAGCTATAGTATTTGCAGTTGCCAAAAAGAAGGAAAAACCTAAATGCCCATCTACAATAAAATGGATAGATTGTGATATATATTTACACAAGAGAATCCTACAGAGTAATGACAATGAACCAACTATAACTACTCAGAGCAGCATGGATGAATTTCACAACATAAGACTAATCAAAAGAAGGCACACACAGAAGAGTACAAACCATAAGAATCTATTTCTAAAATACTTATAAACAGGCCATGGGGCGCCTGGGTGACTCAGTCGTTAAGCATCTGCCTTTGGCTCAGGTCATGATCCCAGAGTCCTGGAATGGAGCCCCACATCGGGCTCCCTGCTCGGCGGGAAGCCTGCTTCTCCTTCTCCCACTCCCCCTGCTTGTGTTCCCTCTCTAGCTGTGCCTCTCTCTCTGTCAAACAAAGAAATAAAATCTTTAATAAATAAATAAATAAATAAATAAATAAATAAATAAATAAAATACTTATAAATAGGCCAAATTATCATGGCAGAAGTCAAGACAGTGGTTAACTTTGGGACAGGTAATGACTAGGAGGGGCCCAAGGGAGCTTCTGAGATCCTAGTAATAATCTTTTTCTTGGTACAGAGTCAGGGTCTTATTCACAGGTGTGTTCATTTTCTAAAAATTCACTGAGGGTATACACTTATAGTTTTTGCTTTTATATATATATATATCTATATATATATATATATATGTTATACTTCAATACAATTTATAAAAAGCAAAAGATAGGGAGTACGGAATTTACATTTTATTCTTAGTATTATATTTCCTAACAAAATCTGTAAATTGAATGCTATAATAAGTTACAGTAAAGTGCATAAAAGAGATTTAAATTTTTTTAAAGATCTATTTATTTTATTCGAGAGAGAGAGCTCCCAAGAAAGAGTCCATGCACATGAGTGGGGGGGAGGGGCAAGGGAGAGGGAGAGAATCTCAAGCAGACTCCCCACTAAGGGCTCAATCTAACGATTCATAAGATCATGACCAGAGCCAAAACCACCAGTCTGATACTCAAACAACTGAGCCACCCAGGTGCCCCAAGAAATATACCCTAAGAGATACATATTTTTATGATGGATCTGTTTGGGGGATCCATGACTACCCTCAAGATAGGTGATTTGCCAGGACTCACAGGGCTCAAAAGAAGGTTATACTCATGGCTAAGGTTTAATACAGCAAAGGATATAGAGTAAAAGCAGCAGGAAAAGATACGTATTCAGCATGGTCCAGAGACATCAGGCACAGGCTTTCAAGTTCTTCCCCATCCAGAGCTACACCAGATGTGCTTTCTTTCTAGCATTGAACCATAGAGACATGTACAGAGTGTCTCTATTCAAGGAAGCTGTGTTTAAATGTCAGGGTCCAAGACGTTTATGAAGAATTGGTCACATAGACACATTCTGCTATGTAACCAGATGTGACAAATGAAACTCAAAACCCCAACAATGAAATCAGGTGCATATTATCAATCTTGATGTTTGTGCAAAGCAACCTGGACGGACTGGTATGTCACAGGCCATTGCTCCCTGTGTACATAGCAAAAACATCATTCGTTACCGTAAAGAACTTTTGTGTCGTCACATTCCCAGTGGTTGGCTAAGGGTTAGTCATGGTCCTAGGTTTCCTAGGAGACCTGCAAGGACTGAGCAACTGGCCCTAACTCCTTCCTCACAGGATCCTAACAATTTTAGATCATCCCCTCAATTGTAACTCCTTTTCTGTCACATTGCTGGCAATGAGACTATTAAGCCCTATTTGTGGGCTTGCATGGACAGTAGTCAATCTCCTCCTTATTTCCAAATTTAGGCACAATTTTACTTTTATGGAAAAAAGAAACCCTCTTCTGTGTGAATCAAGAGTATTATATTTGAAACAAATGTATGTATTAACTATCAAAAAATTACAGCGGTTTATATAGAAAACAGCCAAGTAATAGGTGAGTTTCATTTGGCTGGGGTCCTTTTTCCTTTTCCAAATATAAGTGACCTGGGTTTGGATTAAAGTAGATAATGTGTACTGAGGTTAAAGTCATTTTCTGAACTGAATACTAAATATCTTTCAACTTCCAGGGTAACTGTGACACTTACCACACTTCACGGTGGTTTTCTGTCTTCTCACTAATCCTAGCCATTGTTTTTGTTCTTCTTCCAAAACAAAAAACTACGGAGCATTTAAGATATCTGCATTAGCTCTCTTCCCATTGCTCTTTGTATGCCTTCTCATTGCAAGACAGACACACACACCTTTGTTGTTGTTAGACCCCTTTCCCGCTGGTCTCCTTGCTCCACTGTCTTCCACACTGCGGCAAAGGACATCTTCTCTTTTGAAACTTCAACATCTAGTATAGTATCTTTACAGACATACAGTATGTAAACAACAATATATGTTGAGTGAATTATAATTTTTAAAAATACATGTTATTATAAACTTGTCCAAACCCATAGATAAAGAACGCCAAGGGTGAACCCTAATATAAACTCTGGACTCTGCATGATAATAATGGGTCAATGTAGCTTCATCAGTTATAACCAGTGTACTTCTCTGGTGGAGCGATGTTGATAAAGGGAAAGGCTCTGCGTGGGTGGAGGCAGGGGGCACATGGAAAATCTCTGTACGTTTTGCTCAGTTTTGCTGTGAACCTAAAACTGCTCTAAAAACTAAAGTCTATTAAAAAATTAATCACAAAGCTTTTCACCATATTGGAAAAGTTCTGCTACCGTGTAAACTTAAGTGACACTTGCTTTGAAACTCAGACTTTGATAAAAATGGATTTTAAAAGACTTTGTAAAGTAAATCTGCTCCACAATACCCCTTTTACCATTTCTCAAAATCATGTCCTTGTTTGAAACAAAATCCTGTTGGGAATCAACCATGTCATCAAGAAAACCTGTCCAAGCACTCAGGTTAAATTTGTGCTATCTCAGAAATAGCAGTCAGTCTTCATAAAAAGCATTGCCAACATATGTAATGGATGTAAGAAGCTGCAGATTGATGCCTTTGAGCTAAGAAATTAATTGAATGAAAAAAAAAAAAAAGAAATTAATTGAATGCACCTCTGTGTTCTCCCTGATTCACTGCATACAGCTAACAACCTACAATATAAGAAAACATATGGCCAAGGAAAAAAGTGAGCCACAGGTACCAGTGCTTCTGGGAAAGGTCTTGTTATGTACAGAGGAAATTGATGTGGCCCAATGAAGAATACGAAATGAGATTAATCTCTTGAGAGTAAGTTTAAGAAATACTTTAAAAGATTTATAACTTTTCCTTCACAAAACTTACTCAAACTTCAACCTCAATTTGAATAGCTCATGCTTTGGATTACAGCAGATCCTATCTGTCTGTAAACTATGCCCAGAGATCTTAGTGTTGTTTCTTAAAGTGATAGAATTGTAGGGGCGCCTGAGTGGCTCAGTCGTTGAGCGTCTGCCTTTGGCTCAGGTCATTATCCCAGGGTCCTGGGATCCAGCCCTGCATCAGGCTCCCTGCTCAGAGGGAAGACTGCCTTTCCCTCTCCCACTCCCCCTGCTTGTGTTCCCTCTCTCGCTGTCTCTCTCTCTGTCAAATAAATAAATAAAAATCTTAAAAAAAAAAAAGCGATAGAATTGTATGGAGCAATTCCAAACTACTTCAAATCAGATGCTTAGAGTGCAGTGTAAGAGGAGACCATATGTGTGACACATGCAGGGAAAGCAGGTGTCTTGCCCCCAAATAAAATGATCACAGGGCAAAGAAGATAAGAGCACCTCTGACTCTGTGGCTATCATATACTCTCCTCCGTTGCCAGAAATTAGGCATTAGATCAGAATTTGAATAGCTGAATCTCTGAACTAAAAGATAAGCCATTTAGTATGTAAGGCAAACAAGGGATTTTTTTGTTGATATAACAGGTCCTCATTTCTCTCTTCGTTCATTTTCCTCAGATTTATGCCTTCTACATTCACTCTGTTTTGGTCCCCTCCATGCCATGACTTGACCTCTACTTTTCAATGACCCATCCAACAAGAATTTATTGAGCATACACTATACTGCTCTATACCTTCAAGATGAGATGTGGAATACTCGAGAAAACAAGAAAAATATGTTTCCCTGTTACCTGAAATCTCGTTATTCAAGCCACTCATACCAAAGAATGTAGAAAATAATGAAACTCATATTAGTATTTGCCAATTAAAAATTGAAAAATATTTCATAATGAAAAAATATTTGAAGAATTGTGTAACCCAAACAAAACACTAGCTACTATAATTAAGAAAAAAAGAAAGAAGACAGAAAAACTCGAATTAAGAAAGGAGATTATCAGACAAAAGCTGAAAAGAACATTTGGGGTCCATGTTAATATATTACAAATGTTCAGCGGAATACATAATTTTCTGGAAAAGAAAATCAACTCAAAATAGATGAATTCCAATCCTAACAATAATATTGGGGAATTTTGGAAAAATTGTTAGAAGTTGAATTCCCTGAACGCTGGCATCACCAAGCAGTTCAAATGGCCGATATTTTAAACTTCTTTGGAAGCAATCATTTCCCCACTAAGTGAAATGTTACAGAGAATAAACAGTGGGAATGATTCCCAATCCACATAAAGAAGCATAGCCTTGATATGAAAAAGTTATAAATATAAGCAAAGACAAAAACTGACAGCTGACCACAAGAGGTAGAATATCTCAAAAGCACCATTATAAAATTAATATGCAAAGTTTAAACCGGAGACAATATTTGATGGGTAGATGAGAGAAATATAGTGAATATGTAAAAAAAAAATTATACATCAGAATGAAAACTAGCAAATGACATGAGTTGGCAGTACCAAAAGTGTCTAAAAGAGGAAATATAAGTAACAGGGATATATTCAGCCTTACTAATCAGCTATATTAAAATTTGGATAATAAGATTCAAATTTTGCCTATCATATTGGCAAAGATAGTTTTGAAATCTTGCTTGTCCAGGGAATACCATGGACAAGGGTGCTGGGAAACCAATACTCTCACTCTGCCATTGGAATCATAAATTGTACATCCAGCTTTTTTAATGTTTGCAACATGCATCAAAATTTGAGCATATACCATTTGACATGGCAATTTAATTTCTAGAAAATTGACTTAAAGTAATAATCATTAAAGTAATTATTAAAGTAAAGCACATCCACAAGTTGCAGCTAAAATGAGGTTTCTTGCAATATTATTTATAATAAAAAACATTAAGCAATCTAAAGGTCTAACAATAGGAAACTGATCAGGCACATTATGAGAGCTATTTAAATATCATATTTACTTTGTCTATAAAATGCTGTTTAGTGCTTATAAGTTATGCAACCATAGTATAGATCCAAATTTCAAAAAACTTAACATATGTGATATCTAAGTGCATGTATGTGTAGAAATAAATATATATCAAAATTATTAGCAGTGTCCAATCTTTGGATGGGATTGCTTACTCTCCCTGTTTTTCTTTATTATTCACATTTTCACCAAAGAAAATCTATTACTTTCATAATCAGGTATTATAATAATAATACAGTAATAATGATGAATTCAAGAAGTAAAATAGAAAATCCTGATTCTAAAATTTGAGAGAATTGTGGTACTTCCTCTGGGGATTTACAAGTGAAGTTTTGACTGACGGCTTTCAGGAGTAATTGAGAAACAGAAACCAAAGGAATTGACCAGATTCCTTGTACAAAGATATTCCTGCTCTACTGCTCTGAGATCCGGACTTCTCCTTTGGTGGTGATTCATCTCTAAAGGAGTCTACAGACATCTATTATGAAATACTCAGCTCACTGCTGCTTGAAAAGAAATAATAGAGACACACAGAGCAGGACATTAAGGAAGGACACAGTTCTACACTTAATTTAAAGTTTCTCTAGTCTTTTAAGGACTAATCCAGAGAAAGACAATTTTTGTTTCAACAACTGCCATCCAACACTGATATTTCAGACTAACATAAAAAAGAAAATGCAAGGAAGAAAAATGAGTGAAATACACATGTTCTGCTGCAAACACAAAGAAAACTAAAAGTGGCTTGCCAGTGAATGAGATTTCCTAGAGTTAAGAAGTTTATGAGTAAGTCTGTCATTAACAAATCTGGAAAGAGAGCTGATGTTAATCCTGTGGATCTGTCAAGTTCTCATTTTCTCTGTGTGCCTTTTTTCTTCCACTGCTAAGTCTCCTCTAATTCCAAAGGCATGAAGAAAGGAAACCAATTACTAAGAGAAAATGAGACTGGTGCTAAGAATGTTTTTCTCCTTTGATTTTGATTAGTGGCTTTATGTGACCAGTTATTTTTAGCTATTGGCTTAAAGACACTTCGCTGACATAATTCTCATTGGATATATTTCTTCCTTTTTATTTATAGTGCTTTTGAACATAGAATATAGTACATACCTTTATAATGTATGTTGGAAAATTCATATGATAGTGAATATTGATATAAAATAAGCAAATTCAAATCAGCCAAAAATTGCCTTGTGGTAACTGAATTACATCTAGTGACTTGAACTACCAAAAAAAAAAAAAAAAGATGCTTTATTTCATTAATCAGTTAATTTTTAAAACCGCGTAGTTATTGGGCACCTGGGTGGCTCAGTCGTTAGGCATTGGCCTTCAGCTCAGGTCGTGATCCCAGGGTCCTGGGATTGAGCCCCACATCGGACTCCCTGCTCGGCGGGGAGCCTGCTTCTCCCTCTCCCTCTGCCCCTGCTTGTGTTCCCTCTCTCGCTGTCTCTCTCTCTCTCTGTCAAATAAATAAATAAAATCTTTCAAAAAAATAAAACAAATAAAATTGCCTAGTTATTGATCCAAATGAGCATTATTTTAATCAAACACGAATCCTAGTTTCCTATAACTAGCATGAACATTGTTTTAGAAAAGCTAATGAGTTTTATTGGCCCAGCTGTTACGTAAAATTTTTCTTGGCAGCTGTACCTACGCATTTCTTGGTTATTGTTTGCTAGTACAAATACAAATAAGGGGGAATTTGCAAATGGTAACCTTAATAAATATGTTTAAAACAATTTTCTCACTGAAAATAGTACAAATGCAATTTAATTTTAAGTAGAATAAGCATATGAAAAGAAAAATAAGGTCTATCTTTCTATTTCAGATAAAACCCATTACTAAATTTCCAGCTAGCAAAAACAAGAAATGCACTATAGCTGAAATGGAAGGTATTTTCCCAGAAAGTTTGGTGATATTGTTATTAAATATTAGCAAATTCTTGAGATCAGCCTATCAGGAAACAATCATTTTTCTCTATTTGTACCCTTGAGAATGAGAGAGGCACAATGTTATTGTGTCTTGCACAGAATGGTTACAAATTATAAACTGTCAAAATCAAGACTGCAGATTGCAAATAAAAAACTGGACCATCTCAGATTGGAGTCTGAGTTATGTTCCCGGGAGGAAAACCTGTGATTTTCTATTGGTTTGAGTAGATTTTAAAATGACCTATTCTGGACAAATGTCTTCTGTGGGGGGCTTAGAAAAACAAACAGTAAGATTTAGTTGAAGTCATTCAGAATTCTTTTTAGATGTTTATTTATTACAAAATACTCAGACCAGGATTTCCCAGAAAATTTCCTTGTAAGGCTGTCAGCAAGTAGCTGAGCCATATTCGGCACTTATCGGAACATCACAAGTCTACTGAGAGAGACTTTTACATATGCATCAACATGTAAAACTGTGAAGAATATAATGAAATGGAAAATATGGTCCCTGGAACCTTGATGTACTCAGTAATATCTTCATCTGGTGCTAAAACATGTGAGAGCAACATTTGATGAAAGCAGCTATAGACTGGGAACACGGAGGTGGTTTTCACTCGATTTTTCTTCTCTGTCACATGCTTCTCCAAACCTGGGAGTTACAAAGATAGATTCAAAGCAACAGGCATCCTGATGACTTTAACAATACAGGAAGATGTTTCAGGAACTTTTTAAAACACTCAGATATTGGGTTAAGATACCCAGTGATAATTAAGCTTGCCTTCTGTTTCCAGCATGGATACAGAGTTTATATTGCCTATCTTTTACGTAGCTATGCCTAGCAGACAAAAATAACATATCTCATATATATCTACAGGCAAGTTTGCTATACGATTTTTTTAAGAAAAAAAAAAACTGTTATGAAAGGGTCTTTTCTATAAAAAGGAATCAGGTCAGCTGTTTTGAAAGGTCAAATTTGATTTTGATGACACCAGAGTATCCTCATCCATATAAAGAACTAATTGCAAGAGAATGGTTCATGCTGCTAGAATCATAGTGACTCTATATTTGGAAAAGAACACAAAATTGTTAGGTCCTTGCCAATGTTTTTCAAATTAGGGTTCATCTACATATTGCAGGTCTGCAATCCAAAGATCATCTAACAACAAAGATATTCTTAATCACCCAAAGGAGCACCTTATAACTACCATGCAGTTGGAAAAATCTTAAATTACAGTTGTGTTTACAATCATGTAAGCTGTAATTTTGGGCCTGTGATTTTAAGAGAACCCTGTCAGTCTATTTAATGGCCAAAAACATCAAGGTGTCTAGCAGTTTGAATAGGGAAAGGAAATGGGAGAAATGAGTAACTACACAGTACAGAAAAGATAAAATCAGAAGAATTCCTGTCTTCATCATCAGTACCTTATTAGTGTTGTTTATATCAATTTAATGTCAGCAAAAATACATCATTTATCATAACATGAAATTATTTAGATTAACCCTAGGTTGATAACTTGATAAGCGCTGACAAAAACCCAAGAAACCTTTAGAGGATTCTATCATATGTCTGAGAATTTACTGAGGAGAGAAGATTCTTTGAAGGAAATATGTGGGAATAGAGAATGCATTGGTATTTCTTCTCCACTCTATGCCATTCCCCCAGTCCAAGGAATGCAAGACTGGCCTCTTATTTCCTTCCAGATGTTTGATGAGCTTCAAAAAGCCATATTCCCACTTAAGATTAGAGCAGAGTACTGGAGATTTCTCTGAAGCTTGGGAATGAATGGAGACAGTTGTTTGGCACCAGTGAGGATGAATCCAAAGGTTAGAGACTGGTCCGAGTGCTCCTAATCGTTGAATGGGGATAGACAACACAACTGAGAAAAGCCTGAAAGTTCAGAGCTTGACAGAGTGAGGTGGCGAACTTTCCTAAGGACCAAGTGAACACTCAGAAGTTAGTATGGCCAGGATGATATTGAAAGAACCCTACTAAAACACCCAGGGGTGTTGTTCATGAGGATAGGAGTTGCGAGTTCTTTAGAGCATGTGTTATCAGCATCAGGAAATGATACAGTGTGTAGCACTGAGGTAGGGCTTTGTCCGTCCCTTCTCACCACCATTTTCCATGTCCCAGACCCAGAGGAAATAGAAGTCATAGAGGTGAGGAGCAGTCCATGAAGCAGAGAAAGATAGAACAGAATACATTCCTTTCTCTATGGGGTCTACAATAGTGCAGGTCAGGACTAAATGGGAAGAGGAGATAAATCAACAGACACATGAGAAAGTGCTCAGCATCACTTGGCATCAGGGAAATCCAAATCAAAACCTCAATGAGATACCACCTCACACCAGTCAGAATGGCTAAAATTAACAAGTCGGGAAACGACAGATGTCGGTGGGGATGCGGAGAAAGGGGAACCCTCCTACACTGTTGGTGGGAATGCAAGCTGGTGCAGCCACTCTGGAAAACAGTATGGAGGTTCCTCAAAAAGTTGAAAATAGAGCTATCCTACGACCCAGCAATTGCACTACTGGGTATTTACCACAAAGATACAAATGTAGGGATCCGAAGGGGTACATGCACCCCAATGTTCATAGCAGCAATGTCCACAATAGCCAAACTATGGAAAGAGCCAAGATGTCCATCAACAGAGGAATGGATAAAGAAGCTGTGGTATATATATACAACGGAATATTATGCAGCCATCAAAAAAAGAGAAATATTGCCATTTGCAACGGCATGGATGGAACTAGAGGGTATTATGCTAAGTGAAATAAGTCAATCAGAGAAAGACATGTATCATATGACCTCACTGATATGAGGAATTCTTAATCTCAGGAAACAAACTGAGGGTTGCTGGAGTTGTGGAGGGGTGGCTGGGTGATAGATATTGGGGAGGGTATGTGCTATGGTGAGCACTGTGAATTGTGTAAGACTGATGAATCACAAACCTGTACCTCTGAAACAAATAATTCATTATATGTTAAAAAAAAAAAGAGAAGATAGTAGGAAGGGGAAAATGAAGGGGAGGAATCGGAGGGGAGACAAACCATGAGAGACTATGGACTCTGAGAAACAAACTGAGGGTTCTGGGGGGGGGTTGGGGGGATGGGTTAGCCTGGTGATGGGTATTAAAGAGAGCACGGACTGAATGGAGCACTGGGTGTTATATGGAAACAATGAATCATGGAACACTACATCAAAAACTAATATGTAATGTATGGTGATTAACATAACATAATAAAATTAAATTAAAAGAAAAAATTAATCTAATTCATAGCAGTTAATATTTCATAAATATATATTAAATTTATTTCATTGACATTGAATTTTTAAAGAGGCTGAATTTTTTTATTTAGCTTGGAATTGGTTGTATAGATATGTATATTTCTTTTCAGGCCCACTGGAGAATATCATTAAAAAATTATTAAATAATTTTAAAATTATAGAAGAGCCACAAGTACAAATAACTTTTTTTCTGAATCATTTGAAAGTTTGTTAATGCAATCTCCCATCATTCTCAAATATGTCAGCAAGCAATTTCTATAAACAAGGATTTTTTTCTCACATAATTATAATACAGCTATCAAATCAAGAAATCAATCTGATACATGACCAGCATCAAATCCTCAGACTCCACTCAATTTTTCCAGTTGTTCCAATAATTTCCTTCATAGCAAAAAGATCCAGTCCAGGAGCACACATTGCACTTAGCTCTCCCATCTGTCTCTTTAAAACCCTTCAATCTGGGAGAGTGTCTCTTTGTCTTTCATGACTACCTTCACTTTCATGATCTTGGTACTTATGAAAATTATAAGCCAATGTTGTATGGAATGCTCTATAATTTGGGTTTGTCTCATGTTTATTCATAATATGATTTGGATTATATGTTTTCAGCAAGAATATCACAGAAGCGATGCTCTGTTCTCACTACACTCCACCAAGTGGTACATGGTTTCAGTTTGTCCCACTACTGTGATGTTACCTTTGGCCATTTGATTAAGGTTGTATTGGACTTTCTAGGACCTAAAAATGGAATCATTTTAACACCTGAAAGTGACCAGAGAAATTATGTCCAGTAAGCCATCAAGGGCTAAGAAAGAAAATCTCATGTAGTCTGTTTAAAGGCAATCATGAAAGCTAAAATGAAGGCATTATCTACATGTACTCTGTAGAATCAAACAAAAAAAAAAAAAAATGAAGGTATTTCAAAACAGTCTAACCCAAAAACAGGAAATATCTGTTTTGGTTTTCATTTTGTAGTTTTATAGCTGTTAATGATTTATAATCTGGTTTATATTTTGTTTTATGGATATACTTACTTAAATAATATTAGTAATGTTATTATAAGATTAATTTTAAATACTGAGATCTGGGAGAACATGTTTTTAAGGGTCCATACATGACCCAAATTTAGAGGGAAATAAATCTAAGAAACCATTAAAATACATTCATATTACATCTAAAAAATGTTGAGTTCCAGAAAGGGGGAGGGACTTCAGTTTTCTAGCGACAGATCCAGAAGCCAAACAAAATCCCACAGCTCAAAGCCTTGTTCTCATTCATTCAATAGGCAATCTGCCAGTTGTGTGAAATTCCCTCTTCTCTCATAATCTTAGTAACACAATAATGTGAATTAACCACATACTATGTGCCAAGAATTAACCTAATTATCGTATGTATATCATTTCATTTTCCTCTCAAAACAATCCCATGAAGGAAGTCTTGTCTGTATCTTCATTTAAAATGTAAAGTAACTGAGGCATGACAAAATTTTTAAAAATGTACCCAAAGTTACATGATTTCAGAGTAGTGAGCAGGCAGTCGGACTGCTGAGGCAAGCATTATTAACTGCCAAGCCACACTCCCTCTCTGCTGGCCCTCTTGAATTCTGCTCAGGGAGTTCTTACTGCTCTGTGTTGAAATTATCTGTGTGTGTGTGTGTATTCAATTCTCTGACTTGAGTATAACCCCCTCAAGGAAAAGAATCGTCTTTTTCATTTTTTATCGTGTGTCTGACATGATGTTGGACACAGGAAGGAGTCAATAAATATCGTACCCGAATTAATTCAAATTATTGAATAAAAAGGAAGAGGAAAGATTGCTAAATGCAGAAATCAAGATGAAGCTGGAGGTTAGAGCATGCAAATCTGACCATAAGAACAAAGGTTTTAATTCATGGAAGGGTCAAGTGAAGGTTAAATTTCCTAAGTCCTCTGTAGGAGCCCTCTGTGGGGGCTTCCATCAGAAGATGGAAATATTAAACTCCATAAAACAGATATAGAGACAATGGCACTAAGAAAGGAAGGATGTGGGTGAAGTGGGAGATGATGAAATGACCTGACAACAGGATTAAGAATTAAGTATCATGATTGGTTTTTCCATTGTTCAGAATCAACTTGGAGGAAGGCTGAATAGTTCTGAGGACTTCCGGCCATGAGTCAGATCTTGTGTAAAGCAATTACACTGGTGGGGACCCAGCCCAAGATAGGCAATCATATCAGGTTGATAATTTTGCCTAAACTGACCTAATTGGCTGACTGATTAAATTGCCCTGAAAAGTTTTTGAGCAAACTTGGTTGCATACAGATGTAATCAGAATTGACCAATCAAAGATCTGGTGTTTATTGAATGTGTCTGTGAACTAGGACATCTACTAAAGAAATCAACATATTTGAGGGAATCTGTAGCTCTCAGCAGGTGTTTGGCTACTGGCAATAAATAATTATATCACTTCTTAATATTCTGTACAGTTACTGCTTTACTTAACAGATAATATAAAGAATGCAACAAGGATGAAAGAATAACTATTGCATTCGGGTAAAATGCTGGTTCAGAAGCAAATTTTAAAATAGCCAGTTGCAGAGCCTACTGGCAAACAGTTCAGAAGTGTGTTGAATCCTGCATCCTGTTAATGCAGTTGAAAGGAAGAAATGGGTTGAGTTATGAAAAGGTAGAGAGACGACAATAAAAAAGAAAACAGGTCATATAACCTGGAACAGTCCATTGAGGGGCTTGTTGCGGAACACTGGAGGTCTGGCTGTGAAAATAAAAACCTCTGACAATCCTGATTAAATCTAAAAACAAAATAAATAACATAGGAAAACACAGCCTCCATCATTAGAAGGCGAAAAGTAGATTCTTTCAAAAGAGCAAAGGGTCACATTTTCTGCAGTTGAATTGCTCAGCCAGCGGTTTGTAGATTTGGTATTAGGGCGAGGAAAAACTACCTTGGGATCTGACCTCCCAGAGGGGCTCAAGCAGCTGCAGGGGTGGATCTGAGGACCTTGTTCCAGTGGCTTACTCATTGACAAAGACTGATTAGTGAAGACGATCAGAGACAGGGATTTACTGTGAAGCTTGGTCAAGCCCGGGGTCATTTTTCCCCGAAGTGGAAAAATTTTCACATGGAAGTATAATTTCAACATTCTTTGTTTCCCAGGATAGAAAACAGATCATTAGCCATCTATACTAACACATTCAGTAGAACTATGAAGATTTGTGTTTGCATGAAAGATATAGGAGAATGTGTGTTGTTTATCCTTTGAAAGTATGCACCTTTGATGACAAGGTCTGTGCCTTTCTTTAAGTCTGATTAGAACCTAGGCTTGGCATGGGCTGGTGGCTCCTATAAATATTTGAGTGATTCCCCTGGTCCTTGAATTTTTGCCACTTGATGAAAAGGAAATATTCACGCCTAGAGCTCTCCCCAGAAATCCCTGAAAGGCAATGGCTCCTCCAGAGAAGTCTGGCTGGTTTTCACATAGAGCTTCTTGTCTCCATTTTTCAGCACTGAAAGCAGAATGGGAAAAGCTGAAGGGAGGACAGGAGCCATCATTCCTACACTGTCACACGCTATGGCTAGGGCACGTAAGCCCAGCAGTGTACAAGACTAAAATTCCAACCTCTGACTCCACAAATCAACCAAGGCTCTTGTGCCTGGTGCTAACCCTGAGTTGCTAGAAGACAGAAGCCGCCACTCATTTATTTTCGTTGTGATAGAACAGTAAGTAAAGTAAAGCCAACTGTGCTTTAGCATTTCCTCTCCTGATTTCAGTGTCGAGAAAGATTAAGCAAACAAAATCTACAAGTAGCTAACAATGATCCCAAGAATAGTCTTCTCAAATATGCTCAAAATAACACAATATGCCACAATTTTTGCATGTGTTCTTTAATTTACATAATTTAAGTAAGTGATTCCCACTCCTTAATGATTCTGCAATATGCTTTTTGCATTCAATGTTATGTTTTTGAGATCTGCCCAAGCTGATATTTAGCCTGACCTGCCTGTCTAGCCTGCTGACAATGGGACAGACCTGACTTTACTAAAAGATAATTGGGTAGCATAATTCCAAATCAGGAAACTCACCTACACAAGAGAGGTAGCCAGATGCCCAAATTCAGAAGCAAATATCAAAGTGAGATGTGTCATTGACAGCTTCCCCAGTCACTGTAGATATTACCAGCTGAACAGCTGCACTCTGAGACTGCTTTCCTAATATGGGACTGAGGTCATTTGAGATTTTTTTCAGCTTTAGAAGACATACCACATTTTTCTTCCCTCAAAGCCCATCATCAAAGTTTAGATGCGATGTTGGATTGGGTCCTGCCTAGCAATAAACATGGCTTTGACCCAGCACTCAAGCTTTGGTCTTTGAATTTTTATTTTCTGGTCCTAGTTTATTCTACATGCTATATAATATTCCTTTGTGTGCATCTTTCAAGATTTATTTCTTTGTTCACCTACCGATGTCTATTTGGGGTTGTTTCTGCTTTCTTTCTTATTACTATTACAAAAATTGCCACACTGAAAACTATTGTTTATGTCTTCCTGGATACCATACCACAATGATATGATGACAAAACCAGTCCCAACAATCGAAAGAAGTTCATGTCAGTTATTCAGTTAAATATTCAGCTAACATTAATGTTTTACTCTCTTAAATGTTGTCCTCTCCTAACTCCTTTACAAGTCCTTGATATCATGGTCCCACAATATTTGTTCTGAATAAATATTGGGACTTGCCTTGTTTATAAGTATATTGGTACTTAGGGGGTTCATTCAGGACCCATTTCTAAGGATCTGTTTCTGAGGTGCCCCCACCTGCAGTTCCCTCCTATGGGACATTCTGTCTCTGGCCAGCAAGGTGTGACTCCTTCCCTCAGTTCTCAGCTTCTGGTGTGCACCACACAAACTCCATCACGGGGGCTCTTTCATCTCTCCAGGTTTCCTCTTGGAATGAGGGAGCCTAGAGGAAGCACAGATTCACCCCAGTGCCCCCTGAAACTCTATAAAGAACAGTATGTGATGTTGGCTCTGCCACCACAGGTCTGTCCTCAGTAGTCTCTCATCTTTAAAATACCTTTCAAGGACAAAGTGAAATCCTAGCTTTCTGTCCCCCAAATTCCAAGAGACACCAATCAAATTGGTGGTCTTAAAGAACCCATCATTTGTTTGGGAATAGAGAAAAACCTAGGATAATTCCAGCAGTTCTCAACTCAAAGAAACCCTTTTTCTCCAGTCTTCTACTTTTGCAGGACTCAATTCCATGTGTAGTCTGGACCTGAGAATGAGTTAAACAAGGAGAGGAAAAGTGGTTTGACAAGCTCTCATCGTGTCCTACCCCAAAGGTCCAGCACCTGTTTTTCTGTGTGTAGTCACCCCTGAAACTCCCAGAGGACAAGGTAAATACACTGCAACAGCTTCATGCATAGGTTTGCTAACTTATCTCTGTTTGCCCATGATGTCCTTTATTAGTAGCTCTCATGATTATTCTTATTTCCATTTCTTTCATTCTGAATTGTATTTGTTTCTTCTTTTGTAGATCAGACTTACCAATGATTTTTTTTCATTAGTTTTTCTTTTTAATTTTTGATTTTGTTGGTCACTTTTTTGGTTTCTGTTCCCTATTTCAGAAATGTTTGTTCTTTCACTTGTTAATCACTATTAAGTTCTAGTTTACTCTGTTGCTTTTTTCTTTATTTCTGAGTTTAGCTACCACTTTTTTTCAATATTTTTGTCATAAATGTTTAAATGTATTCAAAGATATAAATTTCTAAGTTCTCCCTTGGTTAAATCTCACAAATATTGATAGGTAGTATGTTTATTGCATTGAGGAGTCTGTAATTTCCCATGAGAGCCTCCTTAATAAAAGCAATACTTATTTTAGGCTCCAAATATAGAGAATTTTTTTTTAAAGCTGTCCTTTATGGATTCTAACTTTATTGAATTTCAGTCAAAGAACCTAGTCTTGGTGTCATGCCAGTTCTTTAGAATGTACTGGGGCTTCTTTTGCAGCCTTGTATATGGAGACTCCCATGAATGAATTAAAGGAATCTGTGTTTTCTATTGGGCATACATTTTTTACATAGAGCTAATATTTTCTTATTGTGTTACCCAAATCTACTATATTAAGAATTTTTGTCAGCTAGGTTTCTCAATTTAAACCACAGTTTCGGATATACCTATTTCTCCTTATTCTCACCATTGTTGGTTTATGTTTTGGGGCTGCACTGATATTCTGCAAATTATGTACGTAATTATTATAGCTAAGATTCCTTTTACCAGTAAATAGCCTGCTTCTTTATTCTTACTAAACTTTCACCTTAATCCTTACTTGATGTATTATTAAAATAAAGATTTCGCATTTCATTCAGACTTCTCTCTTCTTCTCCTCCATATCTTGGTTCAAGTGTGACCTTTTCAATAAGGCCTGTTTTAACAAATTACAATCCCCTGGCTTCTCTACCCCTCCTCCCTGCTTTACTTTTCCCCTAACGTTTGTCACGTTCCAAGATACTATAGAACGTAACTACTCATTTTGTTTGTCGTCTGTCTTCCTGAATTAAAAGGTCAAAAATATGCTGAGCAGATATTGGGTCTGTGTTGCTCCCTGCTGTATCACCACACCTGGAAGAGGAACAGACACTTGGAAGGCATTCCATAAAAATTTGTTGAATGACCGGCGGCGGCAGCGGCGCATTGTGCCGACATGGCCAAGATTAAGGCTCGAGACCTTCGCGGCAAGAAGAGGAGCTGCTTAAACAGCTGGAAGACCTGAAGGTGGAGCTGTCCCAGCTGCGCGTCGCCAAACTGACAGGCGGCGCGGCTTCCAAGCTCTCCAAGATCCGAGTTGTTCGCAAATCCATCGCCCGTGTTCTCACAGTCATCAACCAGACGCAGAAAGAGAACCTCAGGAAATTCTACAAGGGTAAGACATACAAGCCCCTGGATCTGCGACCCAAGAAGACACGTGCCATGCGCCGCCGGCTTAACAAGCACGAGGAGAACCTGAAGCCTAAGAAGCAGCAGCGGAAGGAGCGGCTGTACCCGCTGCGGCAGTACGCAGTCAAAGCCTGAGCACTGGCGTCAGTAAAACACAGATAAACAAACAAACAAAAATTTGTTGAATGAATGAATAAATAAGCCGTCCCATATCCTTTGGTTTTAAATGCATGCCCTGTAGATAACGGTGTCAGTTATGTGCATGTTTGTCTGAGGCCCCTTCTGTATTCTCCTGTGTGCTGGAGGGGGCTGGGAGTCTGCAAATGACATTTCTGGGGATTCTTACCAACTGGCTTCCTGTCAAGTTCTGCTGAGGGGGTTCCTGAGAGGAGTTTGTAAGGTGGAAGAGGAGACAAGTACCTCTCATCCTGCTTCCCGTTTCCGGCAGAGTCTCTAAGCGGCAGCCCCAAGAGAAGCAGCGACAGAGCAATAGTGACCACGGCACAGCCACAGACGACAGCATTGGTAGTAGCCACGGTGTGGCCTCTAGTCTCAGGCCTGGCCAAAAGGGCAACTCTGTGCTGGATCTTGAACAGGTTGTAACAACTAACTGTCCAGCAGTTCATCAGCAGGTGTAGACTCTTGGGCTTGAGGGAGAAAGTGTCAGCAAACATCTGATCCCTGAGCGTCACTCCTTTTATTTTGCTTTTGCTAACCATCTTCTGCATTTTGCTCATCCAACATCTATATAACCAATTTCCTGCTTTAAATCCCCTCTAAATACTCAGAATTTTTTTCATCAGTGGAATCTTAACTGATACAGCAATATACTGCTAACCCTTATTTGAAATCCAATCTGTATGTCTCTATCTTTAGATTTTTGAGTTGAACTCACATTTACTGAAACTACTCATAATGAGATTTTCTTCTATGTCATGCTTAGTGTTAGATATTATCATAGTTTCTTTTTTTTTCTTTTTTCTCATTTCCTTTTTTATATTAGGAAGGTAGAATTTTCTTAGCTGGTTGAAAGTTCTATTTTGTGACTTCCAAAATGCATATATTTTATAATGTAATATCTTGAAAATCAAGGTGGGTTTTGCAGTCTGTAGAGTTTTATGATCACTGTTGGCCAGGTAGTAAAGTTATGCCATAGTTGTCATTCCCTGAGCATGCAGGAATATCAAAAGTGCCAGCATCATTACCCGCAGAATGGATGTCAGCAGTTCTAAAGAAAATCCCAGAGATAAGTGGTAGAGAAAAGAAAACTCTTAACCTCTAGGAATGAAATGATATGGGAAAAGAGGTTGACAGAAGAGGTGAATCAGACATACTTAGCCACATTCTCAGGTACGCCTGCTCTACCTGCAAAGCAATTTTACTCCTGTAAATTCTTTTTTTTTAAATTGTATTATGTTATGTTAGTCACCATACAATACATCATTAGTTTTTGATGTGGTGATCCACGTTCCATTGTTTTTGTATAACACCCAGTGCTCCATGCAGCACGTGCCCTCCTTAATACCCATCACCAGGCTAACCCATCCCCCCACCCCCCTCCCCTCTAGAACCCTCAGTTTGTTTCTTGAAGTCCATAGTCTCTCATGGTTCATCTCTCCACTCCTATAAATTCTTTATAAAATATTCATTGACACTCTTTACAGAACAGAGATTTATTTTGTGCAGAAAAACACAAACATCAATGATGTTAAGAAGTCATTTAGAAAAGTTGGCCTCAATGTGAAGAAGTTTTATGAAAATGTTAACTGGTTTTATTTTGGTCTTTCCTCTTTATATGTTTTATAAGAATGATAATGTCTAAAAGATCTCTCGCAATACGAATACAAATTCTAACTGATAAGAAAGCATTCTGTCTTGATTGACAACCCCTTTTTCAGACTTGGCAGCATTTTTTCTTCTTAGTGGTAAATGAAATAATGGTGCATCTTATCATTGATGGCATCTTGAATTCTATGTAAAACTGCAGACATATTATTTTAGTTTACGTATGAGTATGTCTAATTAAAGCCCAAATTTTTATTTATTTTTAGCTACCAATTTCTTAAATTTATGTATATCTATGTATTTTTTGTAAACTATTCTCAGCCCCCACTGATTTCCAACAGTCCTCGTACCACAAGTCATATTAGTATCACCTGGAATTTTAATTCTGGACTGTTATGGAGTTTTTGTCTGTTTCTGATTATTACTTATTAAGGCAATAATAACACTAGGTTGGCTATAATTCCATGGATTACTTCCTCTTAGATCATTTCTCTTTTTGCCGGAGTTCTTTCTCCAAGAGCAATTTCAAAAGTGGTCTTTGTGTTGCGCATTTTCAGAGCTTCAATGATCTAAGCCTCAGAAAATGAAGATATTTAATTTTCATAGCTAAATATTATTTATTTGAAAAAAATCTATATTCAAAGTTACTTTCCTTCATACTTCTTTCCCATTTAATTGTCCAATTCATCTGGAAAATAATTTTCACCATCCCATTTATTAAAGATATCCCTCCAACATTGGTCTGTAATGCTTCCATTAGCAGGTAGTTAATTCAGAGATACATCAATGCATGTTCCATTACATTTTAATGCACATTAATTATTTTGTCAGTACCACACTATCATTGTCAGGGCTCTTACAATATCTCAAGATGTCAACTACCACTTCTGGGTCATCTTACCTTCCCTTGCAACCATTCCCCCCCACCTTTATTTGTGGAGGATAATTCCCAAATTAAAAATGGCAAAACTCTACACTATCCTGCAAGATGTAAGATTAAAACAATGAAGAAAACCAAAGAGCTGGTTTTTGTCTTCCCCAGCTACCAGAAGTGAGCCTATAAATAGAGACGCAAGAAAAAGAGGCAAATCTTGGAGTCAGAGAGGTTAATAGTATAGAGAAGATGACTTCTGCCTCTACCCTGATTGTCCCCATTCCCAGAATTGCCCTTGTAGTTTGAAACATGAGCTTAATGAGCACTTCTCATCTGAAACTCTCATGGAGACTGGTGCTTAGCCAACTTGTGCAAAAGAAATATAAACCCAGATAAGCAAGTACCAATATGTATGTAACACAGACACACACACACACACACACACACACACACACACACACACACATATACATCTAAGTACAACATACGGGCACCTGGGTGGCTCAGTCGGTTAAGAGGCCAACTCTTGGTTTTGGCTTAAGTCATGATCTCAGGGTCCTGGAATCAAGCCCTGTGTCAGGCTCCACACTCAGCAGGGAGTCTGCTTGTGGATTCTCTCACTCCCTCTCCCTCTACTCCTCACCCAGCTCACTCTCTCTCTCTCTAAAATAAATAAATACATCTTTAAAAAAATAAAAGTATATTAAAAATAAAAATATAAAATACAACATAGCTACATAGAGATTCAATTAAGATAGAGGGAGAGAACGTTTAAAGAGCTCCACAAAAGTGCAAGAATATATGTGTTTTCTAATGGGAATGGGCCCTGGGCCAGTTTGGAAGGTTGACAGCTTGGCAGAGAATAAAACCAATATCAGTAGGACTTTGGGGGTCACACTCCAGGGACTGCATCTCTAGAATCCTCCACAGCAAAGAGTAGGGCAGGTGCCCAGCTGGGTCACCAAGTGCACCACAGGTGGAAATCGACAATGGGTATACCAGCACCACAAACCAGTCAGAAAAGGACATGAGCAGCTGGAACCCACGAAGCTTTGTGACCTAGCTTGGGATACTTGACAATAAGGACTCTGACTCTGATTTTAAAATTATCTGACCAATGAAATGAATGATATTGCTTACTCTGTTGCCTACAACTAGCTCAAGAATAGAGTTGATACTAGTTGAGAGATAAAATAGAGTACACATGTTACACATATTTGATTGATGACTTGGCAGTTAATTCTTATCATGTTCTAATAGAGGCAATAATTGATATATTTATTTTTTCAACAGTCCTGAAAAATAAGGTTGTAGTACAAGTCAAATGCATATAAAAATGCATACATTTAATCCAAAACTCCCCAATGTCTAGGAACCTATTTGAGAAAGCAATGTCCAAATATGCTTATTAAGATGTGATTTTTTTTGTTACAAAATTTAATTTTATTTTAAACCAATATTTAATAATAGAAACATATGATTATAAATTGAATACTGTCACCACTTTAGGCATCCCCAACACTTTATAGTGATGTTCTTTAACCCTCTTGTTACCAAGGAGAAGTGTTGTTGCAGTATCTAATAAATGCTTGGATGTTTTGTTTACTTTAAAATTTTAATTACAAATTTCGAATTTTATACCACTTTGGTCAGAAAAAAAAAATCTACCATGAATAATTTCTGCCAATTGAAATATTCTAAATTTATTTTATAGCTTGATGTGTAATTTTCTGTGCTAAAGATTTCATTGGAAATTAGAAAATTGGCTTTGCTCTCTCCTTTGAGTTAAAAAGTTTATATACAAACCAATGCTTCATCTTATTAATCATATTATTCTAATTTTCCATATTTTTCTACTCAACCTAGCAATAGCAAAGACAGTTATCCTAGATCATTTGTGTTTCTATTTTTTCCCTAAGCATTGGTCTTTAAAATATATATTTCAATATTTCATTAAACATCACCAAAAAGAACTCATGAATATTGTATTTTTATTTAAATATGAATAACAGCTTTTAGCTCACTTAATTAATTTTGCCTTTCATTCTCAATTTGTCTGAAATTAATACTGCCACTGAAACTTACTTCTTTAATTTGAGAAATGTTGCCTATTTATTTTCAATAATTCTGATTCTATGTAGTTTTATGTGTATGTCTTAGATAACTTTGTCTTCAAACAGCTAGTCTTCAGTCTTCATCTTCAATAAAATGCTAAATCTGATTATATTTATTGACAAAATTTTCATGCTTTTCCTTACTTTGTTTTATATTTTCTCTTTCGGAAGAAGTAGTTTTTAATTTTCTTCTTCCAAAAGAGAAAATGTTTTCTCGTTCCTATGAATTTCTATATTTTTATGGCTTTTCTTTTTTTGATTATCCTTAACCTTTTACAAAGTTAACAGTCTTAGTTTACTTGACTTAATGATTTTTTAAAAAAAACATGCTTTTATTTTTCTTTATTTCTCTAACAACCATCATCATCAAACAATGATTTAACCATGTTGGAATACAATTTTCAACTATCATATTACATAGCTTGGATTTGAAACTATCACTGCCTGAGCCAAGTGCCCATGCTCTGAACATCATTATTTTTTTCAAAAATATTGACTTGTATTCAGGGTTTTTTAATATGTATTAAGTTTTAAAAGTACTATTTAAAGTAATAATTTAGATTTACCTGAATGACTTTTTGATATTCACAACCTGGTTTGGGTTTAATTTAATTATTTATTATTGTATTTTTAACTTGGATTCATCTCCCACTTGACTAAGATATGTCTTCAAACAAAAATTTTCAAAGGGACATGTGTAATAGTTTGGGGAGATCTCTACATAACCAATAATGTCATTCTTGTAAATAGCAACTGTCTAAAGCAAAAGTATTAAGTCATGAATATATTCTCTTCAAATCCTGTAAAAATTGGTATTTATAGAAAGGAGCTATAATTATGAGTAGGGGACCAGCCCTTGCCAAAGATGCAGGTATCAGTGCCCACTCTTGGCAATGTTCCCTGTGGTAGGCAACAGGATAATGGGCCCCCCAAAAATGTCCTAATGCCTGGAATCTATGACTATGTTACCTTATAAGGCAAAAGAAACTTTGCAGATGTGATTAAGTTATAGATCTTGAGATGCAGAGATTGTCCCGGATTATCAATTTGGACTCAACACTATTACAAGGATGCTTATAAGTGAAAGAGAGAGGCAAGGACAGGAGAAAGAGATGTGATGATAGAAGTAGATAGAGTAGATGTGATGATAGAAGAATAGATAGTGAGCCATGAACCAAGGAATGTGGTGGCTTCTAGGTAAGGGAATGGATTCTTCTCTGGAGGCTCCAGAGAGACTATCACCCTGACAACACATTTTAGAACTCTTTCTTTCAGAACTGTAAGATATTGCACTTGTATTGTTTTAAGGTGATACCTTTGTGGTAGTTTGTTAAAGCAGTAATAGGAAACAAATATACACTCCTTGTTGATGCCCTTATCATGGCACACCATTTAAGTCCATAACAGATTGAGGCTGGTTGGCTGAAATAGAAAGAATTCCTCCCTCCTACATACATAGGGGATCTCACTCCTTATCAGGGGAGGATTCAGATACTCCTCCCTCATTTTGTAATGTTTAAATGCTATAATTATCAACAATGACCAAACTATGGAAAGAGACCAAATGTCCATTGACTAATGAATGGATAAAGTGAGAATGGATAAAGTCATATATATGGAATAGTACTCAGCCATCAAAAATAACGAAATCTTGCCATTTGCAAAGTAGATGGAGCTAGAGTGCATTATGCTAAGCGAAATAAGTCAGTCAGAGAAAGACAAATACCGTATGATTTCACTCATATGTGGAATTTAAGAAACAAAATAGATGGACATAGAGGAAGGGGGGAAGAAAGAGAGAGAGTGGGAAACAAACCGTAAGAGGCTCTTAACAATAGAAAACAAACTGAGGGTTGATGGAGGGAGGTGGGTGGGAGAGGAGCTAAACAGGTGATGGGTATTAAGGAGGGCACTGGTTATGAAGAGCACTGGGTGTTATATGTTACTGACAAATCACTACATTCTATTCCTGAAATTAATATTAAAATATATGTTAACTAACTAGAATTTAAATAAAAATTTGAAAAACAAATATTTGAGCCTTGAATAATAACTGTTTTGTAAATCACCCTACGTGTCCTGGAATACTATTGAATTCTTCCAAAATAATTCCTTAAATGTTGGTTGCATTGCAATGAAAATCAACTGGAATATTTTAATAAATTATTTAATAGATGGAGCACTAAATAAATAAATAAGTGCTATTTCTACAAGGTCACCCCAATCCCATGATAATCTTCACAGTCCCCAGAATGCTTTTTCATTTCCAGTGGTTAGACCTACTTGTTCCCACCTTACAGGATGGCATTGACACTTTGAATATTTGCAGACATTACAGCCAAATACCATAAGTTTAGTTTGTTTCCCATCTGAGCTCTATAGACAACCAGATACATACGTAACATCCAGGACACGCAAACAACCCTCAGCTCACCATCAAGGCTCACACACTCCTCCAGTCCTCTTCAGAATAACGTGGCCAAGGTAAAAACTCCTGCCCCAGTTTCAGATAAGCAGCTGCCTGTCTTAAACACTGCCATTCTTCAGGGTTCAAGGGAGGGTGGTTCCCTAAGTGCTTCCCTCCTTTGAATGACCATGCTCAGCCAGAGTACTGTTTTGGTCCCCCAAAGGTGTAACACTTTAGATTTACTCATGTTTTATCTTCCTTTGGTATAAGAGGGCCAGATGAAGATTATGTTTGCTATCAGATGCATGCTTACTTCAGGACCACTGGCCATATGCAGAGGCCAGCCCACTGGTCCAATCCATTTTCTAACACCTAAGTAATGTGGGTATCAAGGGCTTCTTTGCTCTTCCATGTTTCCAAGCCTTGGTCCAGGCTGGCTCTTCCCATTCAACAGGTTTCAGCAACTTGCGTCTCAAGAGAGTTTAAGATTTCTGTCTTTTTCCTCTCAGGAACATCCAAGCTTCTTCTGCAAAGTTGCCAAATTCTTTCCCTACAAATATCAACCTTCATATATCAAGTTTTAAAAGGATAACTAAAAATTAAATTTGATTCACTGGAACACCTGCCGTGTACATATATGCATTGTCAGAATGATCTTCAAAAGAGCTTACTTGACCACCCAAGTCTCACAAAGATTTTATGTGTAAATCATCCTCATGGTTTTTGCTGGCCCATCTTCTCTCATTAAGATACAGCACTGCGTCTACAGGGCTGAAGAGAGAACTGGTATACTAAGACAGATACACAGGCTTTGTCTCCTATTCCCTTCTATCTCTGTTTTAAATGCTCTATTGAATGTTCTTCTGTCACCCTCTCTCTGTTTCTAACTCTTTGTACCCCTCCTAGTGTTGGGTCATCAACCCACTTGGCCATATCCTTGATTATCACTTTGAATTTTGTGTCATAAAACATCTTTAAGCGTTTACTGAAGAGTATAGAGTTTATTGTAAAACACAGATAATATGTTTTTAATCATTTATGATTATATATTTTGTTATACATGTGTACCTATATGTATACTATTTTGTACATAGATATATATCACATATAAGCATAAAAGATTATATGAAAAATGCTAACAAAGCTGTTTATAAATAGTGGATTCTTATGTAATAGAATTTTTTTACTATATGCTTATCTTTATTACCTAAAGCTTCTAAAATAAACATATATTATTTTACAATAAAAAGTCAAACTTTACAAAAATTCTTAAATGCTCAGAGTTATCTGTTCAGTTAATCAGCATTGACTCAACCATTTACTCACCCAGGTGTTGAGCACTTACTATATGCTGAGTAATACAGCAATCGCTGAGTTAAAACAGTGAACGCATGAGACAGCTCCGCAACTGAGCCAGCAAGCATATCCTATGCATTACAGATATAGGCAAAGCACACAATTACAAAAGAAGCCACACAATTTAATCAGGAAGTACAGCTGTATATAAAACTGGTGTTTTAACATCACATGGGAGATAAGTGATCAAACTTGTCTTTTGGGGGATCTTAAAAATAAAGATGGGCAAGATTTAGATTAATAATAGTTGATGATTACCTAATATTCTCAAAGGATACAAATTTTCTGTAAATGCTTTCTTCTGAATTATCTGTTCATTATTTAATGTTTATGATAAAGTATTTTAAACATTTGTGTTTATCAAAGAAAATATGTGCTAAAATATCCATATTCGGCAAACTACAGCATGGTATATATCAACTTTTCAGAACAGTCCCTGTGGCTATGATGGAGCTTCCATGTTATATTTCTTCATGACCTTTTATCTCCATCTCAGTCAAAAAACTATGAGGAACTTAAAAACTTCACGAGTGATGAAGTCGCACACCAAAATGATGTCATGATTGGAAATGGAAACAAAGTTGATCCATTTGGGTCAAAGGCTAGGAAGGAGCTAGAAATGAGAAGGAACTTTGTATGAATCAACACCTGAATTCAGTATGGAATGTTTAAAATAACTAATGGGTAAAGCAATTAGCTATTAACTAATAACTAATCAGTTAATACTTATTAATCTGATAAGAGTTCTTAAAGCTCCTCCTGGTTTACAACAGAACTTGATGTTGAGTTCTGATGCTTCGTCTTACAAAAGAAGAAAAATGCAATAAAAATGCAATTTAAAATTTCTTTCAATAATGCAAATGAAATTTAATTTTTCTACCACACAGTTACCCACTTTCCCAATGTTTTTCAAGCTTAGCAGATTAAGAAACATGAGTGAGAAAATGTAGGTTTTATTTGGTTATAAAGGTTCGTTGACTAATTGGAATTTTATAAAGTATTTTTCTACTCGGAAACGTGGCACCACAACATATTCTCAACTTCATATCATACAAAGCAAGATATCATCTTCTATTTTTCAAAGCAAGGAGACCCATAGCAAAGGGAATATGGGAATGATATGAGCATTAAAAATATGAGTGTATGCCTTACAGTAGTATGCTTCTAAGGATGCTCCTGCTACACAGTATTTCTCTAATACCAGCTGGATACTAACCACGGGTCATGCCATTTAATCCTCACAGTAACTGTATGAGACAGGTACTACTTCCGTCCCCATTCAGATATGAAGATAGTAAGGCACAGAGATACTAACTAGTTTCCTCGAGGTCTGCCATCTGGTAAATGGTAGGCTTTTTAGCTGCTACGTTGGTATCACTTCTTTCCAAGAACTTACACCCTTGAATGGCTCTGTGGCTTTAGGCTATGACAAAGCACAGACCCATGTGATGTCCCTGGGACTGATCCCTGAACCCTCTGACTAGCTCTGCGTTCATGGGTGCCAACAAGTGCAGCTTCTAGACTCTCTGAAAACCTGAAGCAATCCTTCCAGACTTAGGCTATTTTCTGGGACAATTATTGAAATGGCAGAACTTTATCGTGCTTATTAAAGCACCACGTGAGAAAACTCGGTGGGAAAAAGGACTCGGTTGGAAAAAGGACAATCTCGGTTGATGTGGCTTACACAGACCAGGTCACTTTTTGACATTTAAAGTTCAAAATTTAAAAACCGAACTGAGGGGGCGCCTGAGTGGCTCAGTCTTTGAGCATCTGCCTTCCGCTCAGGTCATGATCCCAGGGTCCTGGGATCGAGTCCCACATAGGGCTCCCTGCTCCTCTCCCACTTCCCCTGCTTGTGTTCCTGCTCTCACTATCTCTCTCTCTCTCTCTGTCTGTCAAATAAATAAATAAAATATTAAAAAAAATAAAAACTGAACTGAGTTAATAATTTTACTTTGTAAGCAGAATACAAATTTATTTCAGGCAATGAATAGGTAATAGATACAGATTACCTCAAACGTTCATCCTCTATTTAAATGAAAACCATCCCCAGTTTGCCAAGTTTCTCACATAGATTCATTTTTCCTCTAAGTATAAGCATTAGTGATTTAACTGATTCCTTAAAAAGTATGAATTTTTTTTCCAGATTATGGATAGAGTCTTACTGTCCTAATACATGTCATAGTTAGCTTATAAGCTTTGACCAAACAACAGTACCTCATGATAATTAAAATAAAATTTAATTATGCCTATTTCATATTCATAAATTCACAGTCAAGGTCTTACACATTTTGAGGATTTTTGGTTTATAGGTAAATTGATAAAATGCCCAGTTCCCTTTGTAAAACTCAGTTGAATATTTCACTGCTATTTTGCATTATTAATCGATAAAAATGAACTACCTCAAGCGAATAGAAAGGTAATTTTTCCTTTATTTTACCTTTTCTCTTTCACCAAAAGAATGCCACATATTGTTCACATAGCACTAAATTACAAACATGAGGAGGTCTATTAAAGAGACATATACTAAACATTTCAATTTCAGAAATCATAAGGGCAAGACAATGAGGATGTGTCTCTGGTTCATCAAATGAGGTGTCAGACATCTCATGCAGCACAGTGAGCAGGTGATTATTTCTGAATTGTACATCAACCCAAGTCTCCAAAAAGCTCTTTTTTATACCAGCTGCTAAATGATTAATAGCGTTGCATTGATAATTTTCATAAAAGATACTGCTGAATAAGAGAACACTGTGTCAGAGAAAATGAGTTTGAGGATCAGGGAAACAAAACACTTCTTCATAGTTTTACAAGAAACATAGTGAGTATTGAGTTATATGGACTCTATATCAGTTTCTCATAGTAAATAAGCATGTGCCAGTCCAATCTTCTTCATTATAATATGTGTTAGGAAGTTTATTTTCAATAGTTTGCATATATACATACATACAAATATAATCTTGACTACATAACTTAGACTGATGATTTAGTGCAGATATTGAAATACATATATATTTTTCATTTTGAAACTTTACTATTGACTTGCTTTGTGGCTTTTAATGTATCAACCTTTTCATCTTCCCTACCATTAGCAAGGTTGTCTGTTATGGTGGGAAAACCATGGACTTTTAAGGCATGAAAAAATCGACTTAAAACAGAGCCCCACCACTTATCAATTATGTGATCCTATGCAATTTACTTATATCCCTCCTCAGCTGTGAATGGTCAGCTTCCTAAACCAAGAAATAACAAAAATCACACTAACCCCATTAGATTGAAAGAAAATTAAATTGAATCTATAGGTTTTGTCAGCCAGTGATATAAAATAAAATCACATTTTTTATAGTTCTGAAATTCTAGTGGCTCAAACCAGGATCTTTCCACTTAAGGAAATTTGCATTCTCAAAAATGTCTTTGGTCCAGATAATACCAAGAATCTCACATTATATAGATTTATTCATGCATTTGCCATTGTAATCCACAACAAAATATTAGCAAATTGAATCCAACAATGTATAAAAAGAATTATATACTGCAACAAACTGGGATTTATTCCAAGTATGAAAGCCTGGCTCAACATTTTAAAAATTAGTCAATGTAATCCACCACATCAACAGCCTAAAGAAAACATAAATCATATGATCATAACTGAGAAAAAGCATTTGACAAAATCCAATACCCATTCATGATAAAAACTTTCAGTAAACTAGGAATAGAGGGAAACTTCCCCAACTTGATAAAGATTATCTAGAAAAAACTTACAACTAACATCAAACTTAATGGTGAGAGAGTGGACACATCTCTTTAATATCACACAAAAAAGGATGTTCTTTCTCACCACTCCTATTCAGCATCATACTATAAAACAAGAAAAAGAAATAAATAGTTTATAGATTGGAAAGAAAGAAATAAAACTGCCTTTTTTCACAAATGATATTACGGTCTATATTAAAAAACCCCAAAGAAAATGCAAAAAAAACAAAAAAACAAAAAAATAAAAACAAAAAACAAACCCAAAACTCCTGAAACCAACAAGTAACAATAGTAAATCACAGTGTAACTATACAATGTCAACATGCAAATGTCAGCTGCTTTCCTATATATTTCCGATATGCTTTCCTATATCCATATATATATGAAATTAAATATATGTACTTTACAATAACACTCCCCAAAATGAAACACTTGGGCATAAATCTAACAAAATATGGACAGAGTTTATATGTAAAAGAAAAACACTGGTTAAAAAAATATAAAGAATTAAATAAATTGAGAGATATATCATGCTCGTGGATTGGAAGATCGAATATTGTTAATATGTCAATTATTCCCAAATTGATTTATAGATTTAACAGAATCCCAATCAAAAGTCGAGCAAGCCATTTTGTAGGGATCAACAAGCTTATTCTAAAATGTATATGCAAGGACAAAGTCTCTAGAATAGCCAATACAATATTAAAGTAAAAGAACAAAATTGGAGAACTTGAATACTAGGTGACAGAATTTGCAAGAAGTCTATTATCTCAGAAAAAGAATCATTTTCAAGAGTTACATCTCACTTCCCTGAAAAAAATACCTATCTTAGCATAAATAGAAGGAACAGTATTCAGTAAAAGCCATGTTGTAAAAAGTGTTTCACTATAACAAAAATTTAATTCCACTACTGGTGAAATTATTCTCTGTATCAGGCAATAAAAAGATTACTTGCAATCTAGGTGACGGGTGAGAATTCGAACATATCAAGTCAGAGGATAAAAATTTGGGAAAGGGATTACTATGAGGTTATAATAAAAGTAAGTTGGGTATCTTTAATACCTAGGTTAAAAAACTTACATGAAATCCTAGCTGAAAGGCTTGATTTGGGGATTCTTGGTTGGCACAACAGCTAACAGACAGACTGTAAGAATGGATCCAAGCAATAAATAAGTGTATTTAAGAATAATCTTCTGGGAAATTGTGTCAGAAATTCTGGGCCCATGACCCGAATCCATAACCTGAATTTGTAACGTTAGAGAATCTGATGGGCTTCTATGGACATGATTGATTTGGTTTACTAGGCTACATGCTACCTTTTCATGTGCCTCCTGTTCTCAAAAGCCAAGAATTAAAAATCACATCACTCAGGCTCCCTGGCAGCTCAGAGTCCACGTATGAAATAGTTTCTGCCAGTTAGACATAATCTCAGGAGACTTAGGAGGTAGAAGTGAAGGAGAGGACACCCTCTGCCACTGTATTTTCCTAACAGGCAGATTTTTTTTTGTAGAACAGAGAGCAAAGAAGCTATGGCAGCCGAACTTGGCATTTCAGAGTCTAGACATCAGTTTCATAGATGTTGGAACAAAACTGGGTGGCACAGGTGCCTGCAAAATAGGAATTCTCTGGTCCTGGGACAGCAGTGGCTTGTGTTTACATTTAGTAATTCCAGTTGTGCCCAGCTTCTCAACCCTTTCAAAAATTTTCCTTATATTTCCTTATGTTCAATATGTTTCTGTGTAAAAATCCAGAGTAGTTGCAGTTTCTAAACCAAATCTTGACTGTTATTAATATTAGACTTACTTTTTAAATTTTAAATATTTTAAGATCATTTGAGTTGCACTTATATTTATAATGTTATATATGTAATTTTTCTTTAAAACAATATTTAAAGACAAAGAAAATATAATTTCCTAAATCCATATGTATAAACTTCTAGGTTCATAAGACATATTTAAGAATTTATGAAGTCCCTTTCATTTGAGTTTTGCCTCTGTCTTGTTCTGCATATAATTGTGCTTAAGAAAATTAGATATATTAGATTTAAGATTTTAGCATGAAATAGCTAAAAGTAGTCATTAATCAACTATTTAAATTGTACTAAAATCTAGGGAATTTAGTCTGGTAAATCTATAAGCAAATTGAACATTAATAGAAGAGAAATAAAATGAGCACTTTAAGCAAAGAATTAATAGATTGGCTTTAAAAATAAGATTTGTAAGTTAAGCGTAAAGAGTTGGTTTTTATAGTCAATTTATTGAAGTTATAAATTTTAACACAAATCACTGTCAGTACCTTTTTTTATACACTAAAGCTTTCTCCTCCCAATGCTAGGCACTAAAAACCAAAGAGACAGCCCATACATTTGGACTTCATCTTTTTCTTATTCCAACAATGTAATTCGTTTCCACTGTGCAAATATCTGCTATTTAAGTAGTCTACATGTACAGTAAATACTTGTCAGCAAATTCCTAGAGCTTTAATAGATTTTGATACTGTGCTCAAGTATATCTTAATTTTGTTGTATTATTTTTTAGGAAATTTCATGACATCATGAGGTGCCAGTAAAAGAGGAATAAAAAGGAGACTCATGACAGCATATAATTAGTAATTACAATGAAGACACCTATTATAAGTGTAGACATACTGTAGATATACAAAACAGGGACAGAGAAGGAATGGACTCAAGAAAGCAAAAGGTGAGGCTGAAAAGTAATAGCTAGAGCATTCAGGAAACTGCATTCACCAATGCCCACAAGCCCAGCTCAATTTATATGTTTGGCCTATCCTAGCATCAGCCACTGAGACACACCAGCCATACCAAAAATGTAGCCCAATTCCCCAGACTTCTACAAAATCTGATGTTATAGCAGTGCTAAGAAAGAAACAAGAGATAAATAATTCATTATAGGGCATGTAAGGCATTCAATCCAAACTAAATGCAAGAGAGCATGGTAAAACCAAGTTTGGGAATGGGAAGAATACATAGAAAATTTGCCCCCAGCAGGTGTGCCAATGTAAAAGACTAAAGAAGACAGGAAGACCGAAATCAACACTGTGGGAGCCAACCGGAGATGGTATTGGCTCAGAAGAGATGGCCTTCTGATTATCAGATTTTGCACCTATAGAATGTTTACAGAAAGAGTGAAAAGGAACTTAGCATGTGTTCACCACTTGCCTTTTAATTTTCCAAAATCATACTATGAGGGAGATAGTATTTCCATCCAAAAGAGATAAGAGATTGCACAAATTAGATGATCTAGAACTTGGGCCAGGCTGCCACTGATTTTATGACAATCACCTAGGAATTTACAAAAATACTGATGAAGACACTGTGATATTCAAAGGTAGATAAAGTAGATTCTGAGGATTAGGGAGGTACTGGTAATAAGGTAGCTCACAGGATTTGGGGAAATCATTTATGAGTGGACAACCTTGAGGAGGACTTCAAATACCAGATTTAGGGTTATTTCTTAATAGTAAACCATAAGGTCACTTTTTACAGTTACAATTATTTCTCCCCACCCAACAAAATGTCATGTTGAGTTTCTTAACAATGTCTGTATATTGATATCACTTCTAAGCAGGATTAGGAATTGCCTACAGAATAAACAAATGAAGTGTGCTCCTTGTGTAGTCTATATCTCAAATTAAATGGTGAAGTGTTGCTATAGATAGAGATGTTGCTATAGAAATGTATAGTTGAAAAATGTGCTTCTTGACAGTAATGAAATTGTCTGCTTTTTAAATGTGCTCTGATATAAAAGTCATAAGGCAACTTTCAAATAATTCTTTTAAACATTTCATTCAGTCCCTTTCTGGCAATGGCACACCTTTGGAGTTATTAAAACTTTAGCTTTACTTGTCAAACCCAGACAGGTACTGTATCCTCTTAAAAAAGAATCGAAGCATCATGTAAAGACAGTAATGCCATCAGAGATCTGGTGTTTGAAGGTGAACCTGTCATGAATTCTAAGTGTGGCTCAAATAAAGTCATTCTCTGCCTATGTCAAACCAGGGCTCAGATAGTAAGAATACCTGTGTTCAATGAGGCTTAATATTTTGTCAGTCATTTATCTTCACATTGAAAATATACTGTCAACCATAAGTCAACTTCTACTAAAATGAATTACAAACCTCCAGGGAAAAGTTCTCTCTTCCCCAACCATGAAGTATCCTCAGAGACCAAAGAGATCATTTTCCTTTCCTCTTTTAACTAATGAAAACTGCAGTACCCAGAAATTCTCTTCAGTGTGAGTAAATATCAGATAGATTTGTTTTTCCAGGGTTTGTTTTTTAAAGGGCGTGTTTATAACTTATGTGTAATATTTAATAACTAGAACAAGTATAGTAAATTTCCATCTATTAGGAATGCAAATAACCAAAAAAAAAAAAAAAAACCCTCAGGTATCTGGTGTTTTAGATAAGTTTCAATGGCCTGAAAAAGTTAACATGTCATTTCCAGAATTTTCAAGAAAAATGGATTTTAAATAAGTTTCAAGACTGGGATTTGTCTGCTTATTTATTAGCAGAATAATAAAATATCATTAAAGACAACTGCTGTTGACACCACAGATGTCAAACAAGGGACACAGAGGCCACTATGGAATTGAAAACTATGTGACAAGGGTGAGGGAAAGGAGACATAAATTTATTCTTTGGTATATTTTATTATGTGAGGCAGGGCAACTGGAACAGTAAGAGAAGAAAATAGCTCAGGGGAGGGACATAAACATAATTGTAAATCTAATCAGAGCTTTGAGTAAGGGCAAGTTCAAGAGTGTTGTGGGTAATGGGATTACCCACATTCCATGGATCTCAGAAAATTGTGTTGGGCATGTTGATCTCATACATGTAGAGTAGCTGGCAGATGGTAGATGCTCCATAATTTGAGTAAACTGAACTTTATGTGAAGATGACATTGGATGTCTGCCATTGACCCATGCATATGGGTGACAGAATAGGCTAATAGGGACTTGGGTCTCAGGCAGACTTTGGCTTAAACCCTAGTTCTGCATTTTTAACCATGGAAACTCTGCTTTTCATCAGGTCACTTGACGTAACTGACTTTAGTTTCCTTAGGTGTAAAGGGAGGTTAATAATAGGATATGCTATAAAGGGCTGCTGAGATTAACTAGGGTGGGTAGTCTATGAAAAACATTCAGCAAAGTCTTTTGCAAACAATAGACTCTCAAAGAATGGTATCTAAAAAGGTGCTGATGTTTTAAATCAAATGACTTAAAAATTATGTTTTATATCAAAATTATTTTAGACTTATGGAAAACTGACAGAAGATAGTACACAGATGTTTCTATACACTGAGAGGGGGAGTCTACAAACATTTTCTGTAAAGGATCAGAGAGCAAATATTTTAGCCTTTGTGAATGAGATGCCCACTGTTTCAATTACTCAACTCTGCCATTGTAGAGTAGAAGCAGCTATAGATAATACGTAACATGAATGAGTACAACTCTGTTCCAATAAAATGTTATAAAGACTGGTGATGGACTAGATTTGGCCCACCCTCTAGACTTTATTCAGATATCTCCAATTTTGGCAGTAATGTCTTTTCTGTTCTAGGATTCAATCCAGGAAACCACATCATCATACCTCCTTGGTCTCCTCCAATCTGAGATAGTTTCTTGATGTTTTCTTGTCTTCATGAATTTGACACTTCTGAAGAGTACTGGCCAGGCATTTGGTAGAATGACCCTCGATTTAGTTTTTCTTATGTTGTCTGATGATTATATTGAAGTTATGAATTTTTTGGAAGAATATCAAAGAGGTGACATTCCCTTCTCATAGCATCACATTGGGTACACATGACTTATTACTGGTGACATTAACTTTGATCATTGGTTAAGTGGTATCTTCCAGATTTCTCCAATGTAGAAACTATTGGTTTCCTTTCCAAACTCTATTTGTAAGGAGCAAATTACTAAGCCTGGCCCCCTCCCAGAGAGGGGAACAAAGTTCCACATCCTGGAGGGAAGACCGTTACTATAGAGCGAATGTGTCCCCTAAAATTCATGTTGAAATCTAACACCCAGTGTGATGGTATTGAGAGGTGGGACCTTTGGGAGGTGCTTAGGTCATGAGGATGGATCCCTTACAAAAGACACCCCAGAGAGCTCCCTTCTTTCATGCAAGGACACAGCAAGAAGACAGCCCTCTATGAACCAGGAAGCGGGCCCTCACCAGACATGGGATCTGCCAGCACCTTGATCTTGGAATTCCCAGCCTCTAGAACTATGAGAAATAATTTTTTTGTGTGTGTATAAGGCACCCAGTTTGTGCTATTCTGTTATGGTAGCCTGTACAAACGATGACAACTACTAAAGAATTTGTGGACATGTGCTAAAAACACCACAGTAATCAATAAATATTTTGGTGGAGGATATGCAAATGTCCTATTAATCCTTAATATTTTGTCCAGTAATTTCAGCATTTATCAATGTTTCATTTGTTTCCCTGCCCCAAATCCAGAATCAGACATTCCTTCAAGAAGCTTTTGTGCATTGTATTTAAAAAAATTAATATTTAGAAACCAAAATCTGGGTGCTAGTTGTGTTTGTTGTTACTGGGATTCCATGCTCTAGAGCCTCTCAGAAAACAGAGCAGGACATTCAAGTATGTATCTTCATACATGTACATACATATATCTATAATTTAGCATTACCAAAAAAATATAAGATTCCCAGTTAAATTTAAATTAGCATAAGTATGTTCCAAATATTGCATGGGCTATACTTATATTAAAAAAATATTTATCTGAAATTCACATTTAACTGGATGTCCTGCATTTTTAGTTGCAAAATCTAGCAACCTAGTTTTATCTCTGTATATATTTTTCTGAATATATATGAGAACAAACATGAGTTCATATTGATATGATCACACAATTCATTCTAAACTCCCTCTGATTTTTAACTTCTTTTTCTAACAGTGAGATATCTAGCTCTTGGTGTATTTACTTATTTGTTCAATCCTAGTTTACATGTAAATTAGTTTGAGGATAGTGAAACCACACCCTTATGAGAAATAAATTTATTAAACTACAGTTTTTGTGGACAGTTTATGCTTTTAGCTGTACACTATCTAAATGAAACAAAACATTTTAGGTCAGTTCTTTTCTTCCCCCACTACCTTTACTGAGGATATGTCACGCATTTGTAATAGGCTTAGGATGTATTTGTCCATGTCTTCATTCCATTCTGGGATCCTCAAATCTTGGCTAATTTTTTTATTTGCATATAATAAAAGTTATGTTTTGCAGTTTACAGTTCTGAAGGTATTGACAACTGAATAGAATCATGTAACTACCACCATGGTACCATATAGAACAGCTAAATAACTCTACTAATTCTCTTATGCAACTTTTATAGCCAATCCTTATTTTCATTCCCAACCTCTGCAACCACTGACCTATTTTCTATGCCTATGCTTTTACCAGAATGTCATATAAATAAAAGGTTACTATGTAGTATTTTGAATCTGGGTTCTCTCATTTAGAAAAGTGCATTTAATATTTACTCATGCTCTTGCATGAATCAGTGGTTCATTCCTTTTATTGTTGAGTAATATGTTATCATGTGGATATACTATAGTTTTCTTTATCCATTTACATGTTGAAAGCTACCTGGATTGTTTACAATTTTTAGACATTACAAATATTCACATACAGATTTTTGTGTAAACATAGGTATTCAGTTCTCTTGGGTAAATACTATGTTTGAGAACACTGGGCCTTGTGCTAACTGTGTTTGCAATTTTATAAGAAACTGATAGACCTTTTTCAGAGTGGTGATATCATCTGCATTCCTGCCAACAATGAATTAGAGTTCTTACTGCTCTGTGCTCTGGTCAGTGCTTGGTATTGTTAAGCTTCTCTTATTCTAGCCATTTAGTAGGTTTGAAGCGATACCATATTGTGGTTTTCATCTGCTTTTCCCCAACAAATCATGTTTGTTAAGCATCTTCCTATATGTTCATTTGTAATTTGTATACCTTCTTTGGTGAAGCATCTGTTCATATTCATTGCCCATTTTTAATTTATTTTTTAATTAGATTTTATATTATTTTTGTATTCTGGAAAGAACTACTTTATTGGATATATGATTTGCAAATATTTTCTCTCATTCTATGGTTTGTCTTTTCATTTTCTTAGCATTGTCTTTTATGGGATAAAATTTTAATTTTAATAAAGTACAACACTTATCAATTTTCCTATTATGGACCATGATTCTGGTGTCATACCTAAAAACTCATTGTCAAATCCCAATTGACTCAGACTTACTCCTTTGTACTCTTCTAGTTTTATAGCCTTGCATTTTTCATTTAGGGCTATGATCTGTTTTTAGCTAATTCTGTACAAAGTTTGAAGTGTGTGTTGAGGTTGTTTTTGTTTTGTTTTGTTTTGTTTTGTTTTGTTTTGCATATGATTGTACAAATCTTCCAGCACCATTATTTGAAAAGACTATCCTTTCTCTGATGATTTTCCTTTGTACCTTTTTCAAAATGAGTTGACTAATATAGTGGTGTTATTTGTGTGGGTCTATTTCCATGCCCTCTATCAAGTTTCATTAATGTGTATATCTCTCTTTTCACTAACATACTGAATTATTACTGTAGCTTTACAGTATGTCTTGAAATCAGACAGTATGTCTTCTAAATTTATCCTTCTTTTTCAAAATTGGTCCTAGTTCTTTTGATTTTCCATTAAGTTATAGAATCAGCATAATGATATCCAAAAAAATATTAGTTTTCTGGGGCTTTGGTAGGATTACACTAAATTTATAGACAAATTGGAGATAATTGACATCCTAACAATATTGAGTCTTCTGATCAATATACCTGGTATAGGTCTTCACTTACATAAGTATTCTTTGATTTCTTTTATCAGAGCTTTGCAGTTTTTAGCATTTGTAACCTTCACATTTTTTGTTTAATTTATACCTGGTTCATTTTTTGAGCAATGGTAAGTGGTATTTTTTAATTTCAAATTCCAACTGTTCATTGCTGGTATATAGGAATGACTGATTTTTGAATATTGACTGTGTAGTCTACAGACTTGCTAAACTCATTTGTGTACTCTGTAACTCTGGTAAAGCCCATGGGATTTTCTAGGCAGACAATCCTGTTGTCAGCAAATATAGATCATTTTATTTTCACCCCTCTAATCCATGTCTTTTATCTCTTATTCTTGTCTTACTGCATTGGCTAAGACTTCGAGTGCATTCCTAACAGTATTAGTGACAAATTCTTGCCTTGTTCACACCTTAAGAGAAAGCATTCAGATTGTCAACACTGAGTATGAAATTTTCTGTAAGTTTTCTATAGATGTCCTTTATTAGGTAAAGGAAGTTTCCTTTATTCCTAGTTTGCTGAGGATTTTTTTAATCATAAGTGGAAATTGAACTTTGTTGAATATCTTTTTGCATCTGCTGATATTGTCATATGGTTTTTCTTATTCAGTCTGTTAATATGGTATATTACAATGATTTTTCAATTTTGCATAAGTCACTCCTTGGATAAATCGCACTGGAGTGTTATAACTATTCTTCTTTTGTATATATTGCAGGACTTAATTTATATATATATTTGTTGAACATATTTATGTATATGTTCATGAGGGATATTGGCTTCTAGTTTTGTTTTTGTGTAATGTCTTCTTCAGGTTTTGACATTAGCATAATGCTGGTCTTATAGAATGAACATAGAAGTGCTCCCTCCTCTTCCATTTTCTGAAAGAGATGTGTAGAATTGGTATTATTTCTTCCTTAAAGATGTGATAGAATTTGCCAGTGAAAATATCTGGGCCTGGAATTCTATTTTTTGGAAAGATTTTTAACCACAGTTTAAATCTTTTGTATGGATAGAACCATTCAGATTTTCTATTTCTTCTTGAGTGAGTTTTAGTAGTTTGTGTGTTTCAAGAAATTGGTCTATTTCATCTTAGTTGTTGAACATATGGGCATAAAGATGTTTTTAGTAATCCCTTGCTATCTATTTAAGTAATTGTGGATTTGTAATGATGTTCTATCTTTCATTCCTGGTATTATTGTATGTCTCCTCTCTTTTTCTCCCTAGTCTTGCTAGAGGTTAATCAATTTCATTGATATTTTCAAAGGAATCCTGCATTATAGCCTTTACCATAAAAATAACTAAATTCTCTCTCTGGTATTTGACCCATCTGTATCATATCTGAGTCATGATTTTTTTTTTTTTTGTTACTTTAGACTATTTTTCCTTGCTTGTCATTTACTGCATAATTATTGTTGAAGCTGTATATATGTGCAGGCCTGTTGATGCTGAGATAGTACATTTTATGCTTGAGGATAAGCATAACTTCACTTCTGCTAGCCCTTCAGTGAGGGGTTTTGTGAATCTGGTTAGGAGATGGGCTGTGTTTGAAATTTGTTGTTGCTACAGTTACCCACAATGCACCAGACTCCAAATTCCTCTTCTGATAATTTGTGTTTAGAGTGTGGGCTCATAAGAGGCTTTTACCAAGTTTTGCTCCCCATTTGGCTTTGGGTGTCCCCTTTTAGTGCCCCCCAGAGAGAATCTCTCTCAGATATATTCCATTGTTTTTGTTTGTTTATCTATGCTTATCGGCCTGGAGGGGGTGGTCTGGAAAGGAGGCCTTCTCTAATGTTCTGATTAAACCCGTTGTTAGGCAAGCACAGTGAAGGTGCCCTGGGCTTTGTGGTTTTCCCCACTACTCCTGCTCTTCCTCCAGCTGTATGCAACCTGAGTCTAGCGTGTATTCCGGCCCCTTTCTCAGAGGTAGGATGTTTTCTCACCCTCTTCTTTCTTCTCCCCCGAGTGCCAAGGGTTGCCCCCAGTGCTCCAATGCGACAGATTTTGTTGCTCTTCACTGTGTGTATCAACGCTTTTATTCCATAAGGAAGATAGAGAACACGGATCTAAAGAACAGCAATGATTGCTGTTTCCCTGGCTCAGCCACAACCACAGGGAACCTTTCTCAGGATTTTCCCTAATGACCCCTGAAAGTATTTGGTGGCTTTCATGGAGGAAAAGACAAAAGAGGGTACAAACCCTCATGTCTGTTGCCCCCAGAGTCTTCACACTATCACAATAGCCCATATTTGGCCTTTAGCAATTCTTTTTTAAAAACATTTAGCTACATTATCTTTTTTTTAATTTAATTTTATTTTATTATGTTAGTCAGCATACATTACATCATTAGTTCTTGATGTAGTGATCCATGATTCATTGTTTTCATATAACACCCAGTGCTCCATGCAGGATGTGCCCTCTTTAATACCCATCACCTGGCCAACCCATCCCCCCACCCCCTCTCCTCTAAAACCCTCAGTTTGTTTCTCAGAGTCCATAGTCTCTCATGGTTCGTCTCCCCCTCCAACATCCCCACTTCATTTTTCCCTTCCTTCTCCTAATGTCCTCCATGATATTCCTTATGTTCCACAAATACTTGAAACCATATGATAATTGACATTCTCTGCTTGACTTATTTCCCTTAGCATAATCTCCTCCAGTCCCATTCATGTTGATGTAAAAGTTGGGTGTTCATCCTTTCTGATGGCTGAGTAATATTCCATTGTACATATGGACCACATCTTTATCCATTTATCTGCTGAAGGGCATCTTGGCTCTTTCCACAGTTTGGCTATTGCAGACATTGCTACCATGAACATTGGCGTGCATATAGCCCTTATTTTCACTACATCTGTGTCTTTGGAGTAAATACCCATAAGTCTAATTGCTGAGTCATAGGGTAGCTCTATTTTTAATTTTTTGAGGAAACTCCACACTGTTTTCCAAAGTGGCTGTACCAGCTTGCATTCCCACCAAAAGTGTAAGAGAGGCTTCCCCTTTCTCCACAACGTCTCCAAAATTTGTTGTTTCTTGCCTTGTCAATTTTTGCCATTCTAACTGGTGTAAGGTGGTACCTCAGTGTGGTTTTGATTTGACTTTCCCTGATGGCTAATGACGATGAACATTATTTTTTCATGCATCTGTTAGCCATTTTTCCAGCTTTCTACATCTTTGAGCTCTCAGCTGACATTTTAAAGATTCTTTAAATGTACTCGAGGATATTGCTAAGATTAGAATGTCTTTACTCAGCTCAAAGAGCATCATGATTTGCAGTGATACCACAGATATGGAAATAGGTAAGTCCTTATGTTACCAATATATAGGTTGGCAATAACTATGGTATCAGTGCATATGATGGTAAAAAAAATCATTCAAAATCTAATTACAAAATCTAATTACAAAAAAATGTTTTTGCAAATGCTAATGGCTTAGCTGTTCCAATGTGGAAATGTACTTTAAAAATAAAGGTCAACAACACAAGGAATGAATTTCATTAGACTTATATCAACAATTCTATAAGAAAGAAAAACTATAACATGGTATTTATTTACAAGTAGTGTCACCATATGAGTTGACAAGAAGAAAACTTCAGAGTGTAGGCATGGCACTCAGAAAAAAATAAAATAAAATGTCTAAGAAATCCCAGGTTAATGCAAAGGGAGAATTCATATAGCAACTTCCAAATCACCCTCCAAGACACAGCCAGAGAAGCTCAGTCTGATTACCACTTTCACAGGAAGTCTGGATGCATTTATGTTTACAAGGCGATCCCAATAGTAGTTTATATCTCAGCTTTATATAGCCAATGCATGATATTACAAAAATATTTACAGATAGAAAATGCTATGTAGGCTTAACAGAAAAATAACTGTTATATATCAACACAAGTGCCTTCAAAGGAGTGGGGATATTGTTACATTGTACTCTGAGCATTTTTATGTAGATTTGCTAGTTTGGGCCAGGAACTAGAGGTAAACGTTGCCCTATGTAACAGTGACAGGGGAGTGAAAAGAAGCAATTGAAAGGTCCAGAGAAGAGCAAGGAAGTTGGCAGTCAGCCAAAGTTCCACCTGGGCAAGAATAACCCACTGTGGTTTCTAAGTAGGAAATAAATTTTGTGATTGTAAGTTATTGTGAGGTGATCAAGCTGACCCTTTAGTAAAGCTTTAGTGAAAAAACTGCTTCGTAACTCTCTTTTATCCATTGTGCTTTGGAGTGTTATGATCCCTTGGTAGAAGCCATTTCCACATTTGGATCAACCCCGGGGCAAAGATAAAGGACTTCGTTGGAAATCAGGAATCAGTCAAAGGGACTTAAGAATGAAAGTCCCTTCAGCTCTTACCATAGAAATCAGCAAAGACTCAAAAGGGCTTTTAAATTTTCAGTTGCTCAAATGAGGCGGTCTTCCTTTGGCAGCAGCTGTCTACTTGTGTGTTTAATGCTTTGCAATACCTGAGCCTCACCACCCACTTGTTCATAGACTATATCATTCATTTGGACAATCAGGAGAAAATACGTGGTATTTGTGTTTATGATAATGCAAATAATAATAATAAAGAAACTGCTCCCTGTTTTATCCAGGGCCGCGCCGCTCCAAGCACAGGAACCACAGAGTCTCCAAAGGAAACATGAGGACCCAGGACCTATGGAACAAAACATTTCATAAAAAGTCACTCATCACTGTAATGCACTTCTGCTGGTTCCTGATGTTGTTTACAGCACATTTTTATTTGTGAGGATCTCATTTTTTTCTAAAGATAACCCAATATTTGTATGCAGTACTTGTCTCAGAGAACTCAGGTCTGACTCCAAACCCAAAGTGCTGCCCACTAACCCTAACTGTCTCCTGCTCACTTTATCATCTCTCCCAAGACTGCCCACCTACAGGCACACAGAATTATCAGGCATAGGTACTGATGTATTTTCAACATTCTCATTAGTCACAAGAATTTTTAAAGTTCTCTCTCTCAAATAAATAAATAAAATCTTGGAAAAAAAACTGAAAATTAAGGACTTTGAACGATGTCATTCAATATTGAAAATTCTTGGGGTGCTTGGGTCGCTCAGTTGGTTAAGTGTCTGACTTTTGATCTCAGTTCAGGTCTTGATCTCAGGGTCATGAGTTCAAGCCCCGCATTGGGCTCCACGCTGGACCCATTTATTATTCAGTAAAAATAATAAATTAATTAAAAAATATATATATGTAATTCTTATGGATACTGACAGACCATCAACTTTCTTTTAAGCATTCAACTTCACATTTACTGTAATTATAAACAAAGTAAAGGACTGTGTTAATAATACCTTACAAAATATTTCAGAACAGAACAGAAATTATTAAAACTGTACAACAATATTTCAATAATACCTCTCGGTGGTGGGTTATCTGTAATTTTCACTTCATAAATTTTGCTTTGGAATTTTCCAGTTCTTTTCCAAGTTATGTGGATTTAACCTGTGAACTAAGAAAAGTTGGTTGTTCCACAATTAGGTTGTTTGTGGCAGATACCAATATTCTTTAGTTAAAAGGGCTTTTCCTCCCACACAGCCTAACTGTTCTATAATTTTTTTAATTTCTTTCCTCCCACACAGCCTAACTGATCTATATTTTTAAAATGAAATATTATCTTAAAAGTAGCCAAGAAACTATTGACTGTGTAAAAAGGCATGCTATCAGGTAAACCAAAAGGACAAAAGCTTGGAAGCAAGAGTCTATCTGTTTTAAAATAGGATCTTTTAAATAGGCCAAAATGATCACTTTACAAAGAGATCAACTAGTCAAACTGCTTAATTTTGCAAATGAGAAAACTAACACTGGAGAGGCAAAACAACTTTCCCAAAGTCACAGAGAATGGGATGGCCAGAAGCAGAGCCCAGGTCCTCTCTCCTTCAGTCCAGTCCCTGACATTGACCTGACCACAGAAATATAGCCTGTTGGATACGAAATAACTTGTGGCCTTTCATAAAGGTACCTCCTGCCATTACCTTCTCCATTTGCACATCTTAACAGGTGTCAGGTCTAGGGAATAAAAAATAAACTAATGAACCTTAAATCCTGCCTCAACTCACACAGTTAAATTCCTTCCATCATTCATAGGCAAATGGAAAAAAACAAAAAAAGAGAGTATCATTCTATTTTGTCCAAACAGGGAGGTAGGTTTCTGTGTATTGAGGAGAAGTAAATTTCTATTTTAACAGCTGGCTCCATATTCCCAGAGAGAAGCGCCTTTGCCTAGGAAATACCTTCATAGGACTTTGATGAGGGAAACACCAAGGCCTGAGAGTATATGTTCTTTATGGAAACAGTGGAGTAAAATACAGCTAGGCTGTTCAAAGTAGCCATTTAACAGAAATTTGGTACTGGGGGAAGAAACTATGGAAAGGAAGAAAGAAGTCCAAACATAGGATATTAGATAATATGGATAAAAGTAAGAATGTTGGTGATAAACACTGACATTTAATTTAATCAATTCTACTTGCTAACAAGACACATTTTCTTTATTTAGTGACAAAAAAATCCTAAAATCAGGGGGAAAACACCAAAATTTATTGCACACACAAAAGTTCTGGGCAAACGGGTATCATTAGAAAGAGGTTATGTGGTTCATAAATGGCATGAATGTGCAAAAGATTCTAAAAAAGTGATACTGGTGCAAAAATATGTTGACCACAGAAGGAAAACCTATGGCTTTGCAATTATGCAAAAAATAAATAAAATGGAATGGAATCTGACACATATGACAGGCAAGGACTAATCTCAATGTTATATGGATTCTATCAATCACACAACAAGCATGACTCAAATACTTAAATGGTCAAAGAACATAAGAGGTTATTCAAAAGAAGAGGAAATCCAATTGTTAAGTAAACATTTAAGAAAATATATAACCACATTATTGACCAAAATAATTAAATTTCAAAAATAGTGTCTTTATTACTTGATAAGTTGGTAAAAGTAACTTCTTTCATGATGATACTTCCTGCTGACCAGGATGTCCCTTCTTCACTGGGATACAATTAATTTGGTTATATTTATAACGTACACTGTAAAAAACCTTTACATTGGTACTTTTCTTAGAAAGCAAAATCGCTATACTTACCCAGAATCACAACCAAGTACATACACTTTGACCAGTAATCCTAAGGAAATCAGAGTGTAAAAAACAAAAACAAAAAACAACTCTAGGTTAGATGTGGTTCAAAAATAACAACAAAACCCAACCCAAACATCCAGAAAATAAGGAGAAGTAAATTATGAAATAAATCAATGTACTGCCATGCAACAATTTTAAATACTGAATATAATGACAGCTTAGCATATAATTTTAGATAAAAATATAGAACAGAAAATATAATTTAAGCTCAGAATATACGTGCACATATATGTACGTGTAAATGGATATATATTTAAGCAACAGAGGGAAACATGGTAAAGGTGAAAGCAGTTTCTGAGTTAGGGTGAAAGACATAGTGAGAATAGTCTTCTAACTCCTTTATTGCTGTGAAAAAAGTCATATGAGAAATACACGGTTTTTAGGAGAGAGGAGGTCGTATTGAATAGAGCTCATATATAACTCCTACTTTTCTAAGCTATACCATTTTATCTGTTGACATATCCCCTCTCTTCATTAATTAAAAAAAAAAGAAAAGCTATATTCTGTACTCCAAATTTTCATTGTCTTTACCAAACACAGAAAAGCCATTCTAAGCAATACTTCTTAGAAGTAGTTCCTCTCCAAGCAATAGTGAGAAATACGGCCCTGATTAGGCATCTAAACACCAAAGTTGACAACAATGAAATAACTTATTCTAATGTGAACTTAGACATGCCCTGATATTAGTAATTCACCTTTATGAATTACAGATGCTAGCAATTTTTTAAATTTAATTTGTTAATTTTTTCATCTATTTATTGAGGTTCTATTATTTATACCTAGCTATGTATGAGTGCTAGATGTGCCACATTTTTTCCAACAGTTAGTATTATTTGAATTTTTCATTTTAATCAAATCTGATAGCTTTGTAGTGGTAGAACTTTGTGATTAATACCAGGTGCTATTTTAGATGCTTTCTTGGTAACATCTTTTAGTCCCTAATCACCCCATCTGGAAAATGAAGCATGAAAAAATGTCAAGCTAACATGAGAATATGAGCTGTCAGCCTGTGAAGCCTGAGCTCTTGACCTTTGTGATGGAACTGACTCTACAAGTACCACATCAAGTCTCTTCTTGGTAATTCTGCAGATTATTGCACCAGGTTGGTGGTTCTAGTGAAGGAGACTAAAATCAATCATTCTTTTCCCATTAGCTCAAAATACTAATCAAACTAATGTTGCATTTTCTCCCTTTAACCTATGACGTCCATAAAGCTATCATTTAAGCCCTAAGAAATTAGCATTCAAGTTAAAATATCAGTTAACATGACTGATGAAACAAACAAAGAGAAATTCTAAAGCTGTCATCCAACTATAATTATATACAATTTAAAGTTTTAAATCATAACAGTATGATGAATGCCTCCCTTAACACACCTATAAATACATTTGAGGAAAGCTGAGAGTTTAACCAGTCCTGATGGCATACTAATTTACTTTTTCAGCTGTTCTCTGTAGAATCAGTATCAGGATGGTAAACAATTTTTACTAGCAATGTACAGAAATGAAGTCAATAACTACTTTCCCTGTCTTCTTGTTGATTTCTGTCTATTCATTAAATAAAACCAAAGTCTTAAAAATTCCAAATTTCATAATGAATTGTATTATATTAGATACAGTTTTTTAACTTTGTGTATCTCTACTAACTGTTAATGATTTGTTGCTTCTTTCTGTTATTTAAATGAGAGATTAAAAATGCCTACCACACCAGATAGTAGTTGGAGTCTAACGAACATGTTGTAATTCAAGTTTCTACAAGTGAAAAATTAACTTCACATTTAATTCATAATCTAGCGAAAGAGCAAATGTAGCAATTTATTTTGCAATTTCCATTCTGAATTTTGGTTGGCAGTGTTGAGCTGGAGTGTTAGGAGGAGGTGGCATTCAAGAAGGCAGAGTTCTTTAAATATATTTAGACAAAAGTCGGGGAAAGGGAGGTATGGAAATAGGGAATCACAAGGAAAAAAAGATTAACTTAATTTGGGAAAGAAAAACATTTCCATTTAGGCTTAAAACTCATGTATCAATAATACTGTAGTGTTTCAACTGCATAGTATTTTAATGCATGTATATTAATAGCATTTTTCTATTGTAAATGATAAACATTTATGGAAAGTTTACTGCACGGTTCTGTGACTTCTTTCATGTCTGGGCCATTAAAAACTATGACCTTGTACATAGGCTTGAATGGACATCTTCATGAGCTACTTGAAAGGAGGTGATGAATAATATTATTCAGGTAGCTCAATTCACCTGCTAATTTTCACAAAGTACTAAGTAGTATGAAGAGTAACAGAGCAAACAAAGAAATCACAAGCTAAAATCAACACAATTTTAATAAAGAGTGGCATATATGTTCTCTAGGTGTAATACAGAAAAACATTGGTATTTCGCAGTGCTGAAAATCCAAAGAAAGACAGAAAAAACTAAGTTCCATTGCAGAAACCTTAGTCTAGAATGGTCTTATATGATGTTGAGATCACCATAAACAAGGGTCTATTTCAGTTTCTGTTTTCTGTTTTATTTTAAGAGAACCCAAATGGGCAATTAAATCTAATTTCTTAATTTGTTCCACAGTTACATATTTGAATGACTGGGGAAATGTTGTATACTGTAGTCTTCTATAATATTCCATTCTTAACTAAAAATTAAACTATCCAAACTGAACTCTTATGCAGTGTTTGCCTATGAATCTTTCCTAAATCAATCCTCAATCCATCATCACCATCAAGTAGATATAATCCTAATGTTAATATTTTAAACAAGATCAGAGTTGTATATCTATCATTACGTCTGAACTTACTACATGTAAATTAAATGGTACATTTGATAATCAATATTGTGTTTTAATTTATTAACCTACATAGGTCTGACGTACTGTTATAGGCATGAAATTATATGCTTCCTAAAACTTTCAAGAAAGTTTGCAAGTTTCAAATATCTTCTCTCTACTATCAGATACACAAAATATCAGAACTTTCTCAGTAATAATGATGTAATGTTAAATATAATGCCATTAGCAAAGGTTAGATCATTCTTAATAAAAAATTAGTTAGGCCATTAAAATCTATAAAGTAAAATCTTTTCTCATATAAGTCACATGCGTAAATCAGATTTTTTTAAATGAACTCTTTAGAACAGCTTTGTGTTCATAAGCAAAATCAGCTTGAACTAAATCTATTTCCCCATGATATAGATTATTATCAAGCAGATCCCTAGGCTATAAATGATCTATGTCCTTAATATAATTACAGAAGGACTCAAGGTCCATGTATTTTTTTAAAACTCTAACCTTTAAAATTAACAGAAAAAAGGAAAATTCTTATAGAAATTTTCACTAAGCAGCAGACATTGTAAGAGAAAAAAGAACTTTTGTAACCCAATTAGGTGGATGTTTTCAAGTAAGATGTAAAATTAAAAAAAAAAAAAAAAAGAAAGCATTTCCCACCAGAGCCTAAATCACAAATCATTTTCAGAGAAATCAATGTACATTCCTTTCTGTGTCTGGGATTTCAGTCCCTTATACAATACATCTTTCTAAAACAAATGGAACTATCTCATACCCTTGCTAATAGAAAACTAATGGTAAGTTATGCCTCAGATACCTCATTTACAATATTTTCATACTTATTGCTTTATATCTCTATACAGCTTCATTTTTATGTTTCACTGGGTAATTTCTAAGGAAAGAAAACCTGTTCTAAACCATTGGTTTTGTGTACTGGAAAACATATATTCACTATATATCATGGCAGATTTTTAAAGGCAATTAGAATCAATCAACACAAGTATAACATAAGATTTGCAATGCTTGAACTAGTCCTTAATAATTATTTTTAAAAAGCATTCACATAGATCTAAGTGGCATTTATAATCTTTCAGAGTTGGATTTGTTCTGGGAAGGGAAATAACAACAGAATAGGATTAGATGACTATTGTACTTTCATCTCTAGCGTTCAAATAACTTTATGTTATTTATATTGAAAGGTAGTATTATTGCTACATTTTGTGGGGGTGGTATCTAGACACTGATGTCAAAGAACCTAGAATCTAAGAGAAAAGGTAAAACATTCCCTCCAATAACTCTAATACAAGGTGAGAGTTAAAAGCACCCACAAATCAAGTGCTCATAAAGAGCTATGGAAATGTGGAGGTTCTTTCCTGCTTGGGAGAAGCAAGGTCTGGGAAGAATGCCCAGAGTGAAGTGGCTTTTGAACTGGACCTTGAAGGGTTAGTTAGTAAGAAAACAGAGTGTCAAAGGGCATGAAACTGTTCTTTCACAGAACACTTTCTAATGCGTGGTAACATCTTATGGAACAGAGTACGAAGAAATACCGGCTTGGGACATAGCACTGTACAAAACCGGTAGCCATGGGCTCTGGGAGAGAAGTAGGGGCATGATGTTAACAGTGTTCATTGAGAGCGGAGAAGGTACGGAGGGTCCTAGGCGGAGACCTGTTATAGAGGGAGACTTGGAAAAGCCTTGGTAACTGTCTGACAAATGAGAATGAGTGGATACTCAAAAGTCAGAGTAGGGTCCATGCTCCCACATGGCCTTCAAGAGTGAAGAGGTAGCATCACTGTTTCCACAGTGGCTGGAATAAACAGCACCACACGAGAATATCACCAAGACAGAGATCACAGTTAAATTGCTTCCAATCTCTCTCCTTGGTCCTCCTATCTTAGTCTTCTTCGCTGGTTTCTCCTATACGCCCTTGTTCCTTGAGTTGGAAGTGCCAGGGATCAGTGCATGGCAGGTCTCTTCTCTCTTCTGTCAGTCCTCACTCCCTTGGTGATCTCAGCGCATTCTCATTCTCAGGGCATTGAATGCCATTCTTATGCAGATGAATCTCAAATTAGTATCACTAGCTGAGAAGTCTCACCTACCCCCGAAATTGTCTGTATGCTATAGCCACCTCAGTGCCTCACAGACTTCTCAAATTCAACATAATTTACACTGGTCTCCTGATCCCTACTTCCCTGCCACTGAGCCTACACTACCAAATGTCTTCTTGTTGGGGTTAACGTAGAGCATGAAGTCAGCCATAATACCTGGCTTGCTAAAATGTAACACGGAGGCCACTGAGGGCGAGGGAGGGTTTCAGAGAAGGGCATGGGCCTTTGGAATGCTGAGGCCTGCGTGACCATTCTGCCGTAGGAATGCCCCGGGGAGTTGACTTCTCCGAAGCTCTCTTAGCCCCAACAGCGCCCCTGTGATCTAAGAGACGTATGCATTGTCCCTTAGGCTATGTTGAGCAGAACTCGTAGAACACACAGATTAGCACATCGTATCTTTCCTGTAAACAGATCCTCCCAGTTTCAGTAAGACTCCTTGTCACACATCAGGCGCTTGAGAAAGTGATAAAGATTTATGATTATCCTGAAGGACCAATAAAGGCAGGAGCAAAGAAGAGAAAAGGGTCTTCATCTCTGAGCATTGACCCCCTTGCCTTCTCCTCTCTTCCACGGCAAAGTTTGGAGTCATCTTCCATCCGTCTGTACAGGGATTGCTGGCCATTCCTGGCATCTTCCCTTCCAGTTTCTCATGCGAAAACATTCCTGACCCCATTCTTTCTCTTTTACCCCACATCCAATGCTTTGGCCTTCTGTTGGGTCTTTTAAATTTACCCAGAATCTCACCTACTCTCCCCAGAATCTCTTACTCCTACTCTCATGTGTGATGAAAATCACTTGTCTGGCTCCTACACGATGTTCCTCTATGGTATGTTCTAAAGTAGAAAAGCCAAAAGGATCCTTTTAGAACATGCTTCAGTTCAGATGACTACTCCGTTCAAAATCCAGTGATGGCTTCTTGTTTCATTCAAGATGAAAGGCAAAGCTCTAATAAAACTCAAGTCTCCACATGGTTTTCCTTCTCCTCCTGGGCACCTCCCTGACCTCATCTCCCACTACCCTTGCCTTAGCTGATTCCACTCTAGGCACACCAGCCTCTCTGCTCTTTCTCAACTGTGCTAGGGAAACTCCCACCTTAGGCTTTGGCACTGGCTGTTCCCTCTGCCTAGAATGGGCTCCTCCAGAAGAACTATGGTATTGATTCTTAGCTCCATCAAGTTGGCTCAAATGTCACATTCTCAATAAGGTCTATTGAAACCACCTTGTTTGAAATTACAGCCAGCTCTCCCACCCCGCCTAATATTACCAATCTCCACTATCTTGCTCTTTTTTTCTATTTCCTTCGAAATTCGAAATTCGATCATACAATATGATTTAATTATTTGTTATATTTATTTTTTATTGTGCATCTCCCTCTACTAGTAAGTAAGCTCCATAAGAGCAGAAATACTTGCTTTATGCACCAAATACCTAGAACAGTAATTGCCAGAGGAAGGGTTTAATAAATACTTACTAAATGAGTGAATGCACTCTGAAGTAATCTATTGAGATAATTTTTCTCTTATTTTAACTACTAATGTAATTATATGATATTTATATATTGATTTATTAACATGGTAATATTTAACTGTGGTTGCAATCCAGGGAAAATTATATTTATTTGTGGTTTTATATATATATATATGTGAATATAAAAATATAAAATATATATAATATATAAATATAAATAATATATATATTTAAACTGTATTCCCTAAAATTTTTTTTTTTAATTTTCATATCTATATTCAAAAGTAAGATGGAGTGACCTGATTTTGTGTCATCTTTACAGTTTGGGCTTCAGGCTGTGTTTGATCTTTGAAAAAAGAGTGCAGTACATACTATGGAGTGTTGGATGTGGGATACAAATTTGCCAAAAATTTCAAGACAATTTACCGGTAAAGTAAATTCAGCAGAGATTTTGATGATTTCTCAAATTTTTTGCCATTTTTTTCTACCTTCTACTTAAGAAAACTTTGGAAGTATACATACCTATATATGTATTTCATAGGTGTATGAACTCATAGGTATATTAAAGTATATGGATACTTTCTAAATATGTAAGCACACAACTTAAGAGCTTATGCAATGTAGCTTTGGTGTATTCAGTATTTCAACTTCCTCTCAACTAAAATGAAAATAAACCACCCAACAAGGATAGCCTGATTTTATGATAATTGAGGTTCATTTTATTTAAATTCCAGTTGATGTTTATGCAAACAGGTGCTTTGGTTCTCTCTCTTTAAGAATTTAATGATCTGTAAACACACGCCTGATAAGGTGCTACATAAGAGGACCCTGTGATACTTCTGTGGTGTGAGGAATTCACTGTTGATGTAAATAATTTCATCTGCTAAATTAAATGTTTAATAATAAAGTGTTTAGGCTGTGTAAAGCGTTCTGTTTAATAATATGGCCGAGCACCTCCCAGATTTGCCACATCTGTATTTTTTGAAGGACATCAGGCTACTAATCTCTAGTTTCTCCCCCAGGGAGTTTTCACTCATCAACCCTCTATCCTCTGCCAATCTGGATTACTTGTTACGTGTTACATGTTCTCAGAGCTTTCTGTTTTTGTCCTTTAGCACTTTTTTAGCACCAAAATTGTACTTTTCAGTTATTTGTGTAATACTACTTAAAACTCAGAATGCAGGCTCCATAAATGCATAGACTGTGTCTGTCTTTTTTACTTGTTGTATCTCTGCTATCAGTTTTAAAATCTGAAAACTTTGGGGTGCCTGGGTGGCTCAGTCAGTTAAGTTTCCAACTCTTGATTTCAGCTCAGGTCATGCTCTCAGGGCTGTGAGATTGAGCCCCACATCAGGCTCTGTGCTGAACGTGGAGCCTGCTTGAGATTCTCTCTCTCTTCCTCTGTCCCTCCCCACCCTTGTGCACTCTCTCTTAAAAAATAATTAATTAATTAATTAAATTAAAATCTGAAAACTTGTAGACCCTCAATAAATGAATGATGATTTTATTCAGCACGTACCAAACAATACCATATAGTGCTTAATAGTGTAGACTTTGGAGAAATAAAATCTTGATTTTGTGTCTCTCTCTGCCATTTTGTACAAATAGGTTTCCTCCAAGGAAGTTCATCTTTCTGATACTCAGCTTCCTTATCTAGAAAAGAGATATAACAAAGATCTCTTTCCTCATAGAATGATTGTGAAGCTGAAATGAAGTCATGTTCCTGAAGGGCTCAGCACGGTTGACAACTCTCAAGATACGAAATGCTGTGGCTATTATTTTTAGGGTCATTATTGAACACATTATTATTATACCTTCAAACCTAATCGAATCTTTCATTAATATGAAATAAACTTCACAATCCAACATTATTTGGTTTGTGTTTAAAATATCTTTCTCTAGAAAATGTTCTGAAAGTCGATTTCTCTATTGTTAAATTTATCTATTTGCCGTGAACTACCTCTATTTGGCCCCCCACAATTATTAGATTCTTCAGATGGCAGTATTTCCGATGGCCCAAGATACCTAAAAGACTGAAGAGGACTAGAGATCCTACTCACTACCCGGTAATGGTTTGGATATTCTAGAGGGGTGATCTGAATCCTGCCACATCTGCCTAGATTAACAGTAAGTGGTATAAGAACAGTCATATGACCTTTCATAGGCAGCTTGAGGAAGTCCCAGCAACCTGTCATTTGAAACAGTTTCCTGCACCTTGCAAGATCTACTTGAGGCAGATGTAACAATGTTCTAGAGCAGAATCCAGCCAGGTGTTAATCTGAATCAGGTGACCAAATTCATTTTTGTGATTCATCTCAGGGCTAGGATACCTCTAGGGATACTACTCCAAAAGTAACAATGACCTTCTTGATTTTAAATCTTATTTATGAAAAGACACTGGTGCTTGATTAGTATCTCTAGCTAATCCACAAATCTTAAACATCAGTAATTCCCTCAATGAAATGATTTCTCACATCCCTCTATACTGATTGGTAAGCTATCTAACTCTAACCAGAGATAAAGAGAGTCGACTTGCTTGTAGCTACTAACTCTGGAACATGGAATGAAGACTTTAAATGAAGTCTTTCAAATTCTGACTATTCTCTCACCCACCCAGCAGCTCCATATTAACCACTCTGGGGTGTATATAAATCAAAACTCATATACACAGCATTTACTAAGCTGAAATATTTTAAAGTAAATTAAAGCAATGTGATGTGTTTACTAAATCATCTTACATTTAACTCTTCACATCCTGGAGATATTTACTTACCATTTCTGTCCTTCACTTTACATCTATAATATGGGGATAATAACAGTAATTTTCTTACAAGATTGATGTGAGTTTTGAATAAGTTAATACCTAGTAAGCACTTAACTTAGAACGGTGTCTGGCCTATACTGAGATTCAGTAAATTTTGACAGCAGCAGCTACTACCACTGTTACTAACCACTATTACCATTTTATAATTATTAATATTACCGACAATATAAGCAGATTTTTAAAAAAGTCTTTGGGTTCTAGGTTGTAGTTCTTTTGGACAATATTATTTTCCCCTGAGTTCTCAGGATCCTGCTCCCTTTTTTGTGTCACTTAATTCTTTCTTGGTTTCTATGTTCCTTTTTCCCATTTACCCACTCATGAATAAAAAGAAATCTCCCTGGAGAGTATGGTCAGGATGTGTGGATTACCCACAGCTTCTATACAAAATCTCTCCTGGACTGCTCAGGCAAGTCTCCAGGACACTGGGGACTCATGAAGAAATCAAATTTCCCCCTTCAGGTTGGAAGCAAGAATGTGAGTCACTATGTACTGTTTTTTGCCTACTCTCCAGATCCTCTGAACCAAAGGACAAATGCCAGTTACCCTTCTGGATGTGAGACCAGATTTTAAGCCCCCAGAACAGAAGCTCCCAATTCATGACCCCAAGCTTACATTTAGATATCAGAAGTAGTTGCTTGTCCTACATAATGCTTTTGTTGTTGTTGCTTTTGTTTGTTTTACATAATTTTAAGTCAAAATTAAAAATGGAGAGATCTTTCAAAGACTGAAACATTGGACCTAATGCCATAAAACTCCTAACGTAAAACAGAGAAGAAGCTCATCCATATTGATCTTGGCAATGATTTTTTTTTTTAACATGACAACAAAAGCAAAAATTAACAAATGGAATGATAGCAAACTCAGGTACTTCTGCCCAGCAAAAAAAAAAAAAAAAAAAAACAACAACCAACAAAATAGAAAGACAACTTACAGAATGGCAAAATTTTTTTGTAAACCATATATTGGATATAAGGTTAATAGACAAAATATAGAAAGAACTCAGCTAATTTAATAACAACAACAACAAAAAAAAAACACTTTGATTAAAAACTGGGCAGGTAAGCTAAATAGATATTTCTTCAAAGACAGTAAAATGACCAACTAGCACATGAAAAGATGCTCAATACACTAATCATCAGGGAAATGCAAATCAAGACCATAATAAGATGCCACCTCACACCCATTAGAATAGCTGTTATCAAGAAGATGAGAGACTACAGGTACTGGCAAGGATGTGCTGGAAAAAACCCTTACACAATGTTGTGGGAATATAAATTGGTTCAACCACTGTAAAAAAACAATATGGAGGGTGCTCAAAAAAAATTTAAATAAAACTACTATAGGACCCAGCAATTCCACTTCTGGGTATGTACCCAAAGGAAATGAAAATAAGATTTTGACAAGATATATGCAGTCCCATGTTTATTACAGTATTATTCACAATAGCTCAGATATGGAAACAACCCAAATGCCCATTAATAAATGAATGGATTGAAAATATGTGGTACAAAAACACAAGGGAATATTATTCAAACTTGAGGAAAGAGGATATCCTTCCATTTACAACAACATAAATGGACCTGAAGCACATTACACTAAGTGAAATAAGTTAGAGAAAGACAACTATTACATGATCTCACTTACATGTGGAGTTTTTAAAAGAAATCTGTAGGGTTCCTGGGTGGCTCAGTCAACAGAACATGCAACTCTTGATCTCTGGGATCATGAGTTCAAGCCCCACGTTGGGCATAGAGATTACATTTAAAAAATAAATTTTAAAAAATTAATTAAAAAATAAAAGTTATACCTGTTAAAAAAAAGAAAGAGTGAAATGGTAGTTACCAGAGGATGAGGTAGGGGATGATGTTTAAGGGTACAAACTCATAAGGAATAGTAAATAAGCCACAGAGATTTAATGCACAGTTTAATGAATATAGACATTAATATTATACTTCAGTTATGTAATGTGATCAGTAATCACATTACAAAGTATAAATGTATCAAAGTAACTGCTGTATATGTTAAACTATACAATATCATGTCAAAATTATTCAATAAAATTTTTTAATAAAATAAAATTTGGAAGATTTTCCACTAAAAACCAAATATTGGATTTCTCTTGAAAAGATCAAGCAACAAAAGAAAAAAGTTGTGTAGAGCTGAAGAGCAGCATTCCCCTTCCAAAAAGCATGTACTGTCCCAATTTGTCCCAGTACTTCCACTGGTCATGTCCTCCCTACCATAAGGTCAGATGGTGCTTGCAGTATATATCAATGGTTCTGCTATTTCGTTTCTTCTAGTACAAATATCTTTCTTGTACTCAGTCTACCTGTATTTGTACCCATGCCCTCTGCCTACCTTAGTACGAAAATGGATACAATGCTAGGCAATTCCTCCTACTGTCAACCCGCCATTTGCCATTCTGTAGGTTGTCTTTCTATTTTGTGGTTGTTTTTTTTGTTTGTTTGTTTTTTGGTTTTTTGGTTTTTTTGCTGGGCTGAAGTACCTGAGTTTGCTATCATTCCATTTGTTAATTTTTGCTTTTGTTGTCATGTTAAAAAAAAATCATTGCCAAGATCAATATGGATGAGCTTCTTCTCTGTTTTATGTTAGGAGTTTTATGGCATTAGGTCCAATTGCTTGATACATGAGTAGTCTACCTCCGGTCTTGTTCCCTTTTCAAAGCCACTTCAGTCAGGCTTTTATCCCCTCTACTCCACTGAAACCATCCTTGTCAAAGTCGCTGATAACTTCCATCTTGCTAAAACCAAAAATCAACTCTTTGTTACCTTAACTAGACATCTCATCAGCATTTGACAAGGTATTTGATAATCTTCATTTAAATACTTTCTTCTGTTGGTTTCCATGACACCACACTTGCATGTTTTCCCTCCTTAACTCATTGACCCCTTTCCAAGGATTTTTGAAGGATTCTCCTCATCTTATCTGCATTCTACAGTTTTTTTTTTCCCCCATTCATATTTAATTCCCTGCATCTCATTTCTGACACCTCTTCTCTTCTTCCTCACACCACGGGCTTTAAATATTCCTTTATAATCTGACAACTCTCGGAATTCTCTAGCTTTAAACATTACCCTGAACATCGCACTCATGTGATCCAGACCGATTCAACATCTCCACTTGACTACAGATAAGGCTCGCCTGTCTGCATCCAAACTCTTGAATTTCTTCAGACCTACTCTTGCCTCAGCTTTCCTCATCTCAGTAAAAGGAACCACAATTATCCACTTGCTCATTCTTGGCTCTTCTCCTTTCCTCATGCCTGATATATAATCTCTCAACAAATCTACTGGCACTTTCAAGACATTTGTCTGAATCTGATCACATCTCATTGTGGATCACCACTACAGACTACGTCTTTTTTCAAGTAGACTGCAGCAATAGTTATTCAACAAGTCTCCCTGCTTCTACTCTCATCTTCCTAGTCAGTTTTTCACCATAGTGACCTTTATAGATGTTCAACCATATCATGTTATGTTCCTGGCTTAATACCATCAGATGGTTTCCTATCACTAGGAACCACCTCCACTCAGTTTGAATAAGGCTTTCCTGGATTTAACATGATAGTCTTATGTCCCAGGAACTTCTCAGTTTTTGGCAAACTGAAATAGTAGGTCACCCTGCCTACCATATACAGAATAAAATAAAATAAAATGAAATAAAAACCTTTACCATCCACCAATTGTATGACTTATTAATGAATTATTTCTACTCATTTAATATAGAGACATCCAACTGCTTTGCTAATTATATTAAAAGTCTGGTCCCAGTAGCATGTGAGTTTTCAGCTCCTGCTCTAAGCCATGCTACGAAGCTCAGGACATGAACACTGTTGTATTAGATTAATTTCAGGTAGATAGAAGGCCTAAGCTGTGCCTGGCATTCAGCTACTGAGCAGTTAATGGAAGCTGTTAATTAACCAAGAGAAGATAGTTAGAAAGAGAACTAGATTTTCTGTCAGAAGCTTTTTTTCTTGATGAAGTCCCAATAGTTCATTTTTGCCTTTGCTTCTTCCCTTGCCTTTGGTGATGTTTCTAGGAAGAAGTTGCTGCGGCTGAGGTCAAAGAGGTTGCTGCCTGTGTTCTCCTTTAGGATTTTGATGGACTCCTGTCTCAACATTTAGATCTTTCAACCATTTTGGGTCTATTTTTTGTGTGGTGTAAAGAAATGGTCCAGTTTCATTCTTCCACATGTGGCTGTCCCATTTTCCCGACACCATTTTTTGAAGAGACTGTCTTTTTTCCATTGGACATTCTTTCCTGCTTTGTTGAGGATTAGTTGACCATAAAGTTGAGGGTCCATTTCTGGGCTCTCGATTCTGTTCCATTGATCTATGTGTCTGTTTTTGTGCCAGTACCATACTGTCTTGATGATGACAGCTTTGTAATAGAGCTTGAAGTCCAGAATTGTGATGCCGCCAGCTTTGCTTTTCTTTTTCAACATTACTCTGGCTATTCGGGATCTTTTCTGGTTCCATACAGATTTTAGGATTATTTGTTCCATTTCTTTGAAAAAAGTGGATGGTATTTTGATAGGGATTGCATTGAATGTGTAGATTGCTCTAGGTAGCATTGACATCTTCACAATGTTTCTTCTTCCAATCCATGAGCATGGAACGTTTTTCCATTTTTCTGTGTCTTCCTCAATTTCTTTCATGAGTATTTTCTAGTTTTCTGAGTACAGATTCTTTGCTTCTTTGGTTAGATTTATTCCTAGGTATCTTATGGTTTTGGGTGCAGTTGTAAATGGGATCGACTCCTTAATTTCTCTTTCTTCTGTCTTCTTTTTGGTGTGTAGGAATACCACTGATTTCTGTGCATTGATTTTATATCCTGACACTTTACTGAATTCCTGTATGAGTTCTAGCAGTTTTGGGGTGGAGTCTTTTGGGTTTTCCACGTAAAGTATCATATCATCTGCGAACAGTGAGAGTTGACTTCTTCTTTGCCAATTTGAATGCCTTTGATTTCTTTTTGTTGTCTGATTGCTGTGGCAGGACTTCTAATACTCTGTTGAATAGCAGTGGTGATAGTGGACATCCCTGCCATGTTCCTAACCTTAGGGGGAAAGCTCTCAGTTTTTCCCCATTGAGAACGATATTCGCTGTAGGTTTTTCACAGATGGCTTTTATGATATTGAGGTAGGTACCCTCTATCCTTATACTCTGAAGAGTTTTGATCAAGAAAGGATGCTGTACTTTGTCAAATGCTTTTTCTGCATCTATTGAGAGGATCATATGATTCTTGTTCTTTCTTTTATTAATGTATTATATCACATTGATTGATATGTGGATGTTGAACTAATCTTGCAGCCCAGGGATAAATCCCACTTGGTTGTGGTGAATAATCCTTTTAATGTACTGCTGGATCCTATTGGCTAGTGTTTTGATGAGAATTTTTGCATCCATGTTCATCAAGGATATTGGTCTGTAATTCTCCTTTTTGATGGAATCTTTGGTTTGGGGATCAAGGTAATGGTGGCCTCATAAAACGAGTTTGGAAGTTTTCCTTACATTTCTATTTTTTGAAACAGTTTCAGAAGAATAGGTATTAATTCTTCTTTAAATGTTTGGTAGAATTCCCCTGGGAAGCCATCTGGCCCTGGGCTTTTGTGTGTTGGGAGATTTTTGATGACTGCTTTGATTTCCTTAGTGGTTATAGGTCTGTTCAGGTTTTCTATTTCTTCCTGGTTCAGTTTTGGTAGTTGATACACCTCTAAGTCTCAATCACCTCATCCGTATTTGTGCCACGTTCACCTCTAGGGGCATGTTGTCAAGAATAGAATTAGTTACTAAACTCAACACCAGGATCGTGCACCTTCTTGCAAGATGGTAGAAAAAAGGATGAATCCTCATCTGCCTTAACTATGTGTATGACCTTGATCACATTACCCAAGTCTCTTCCTATAAGTTCCTGAAATAGATCTTGAAACAAAAAATTGGGTACAATGAGTGTAGTTGGAATTTTATCCCAAATATGGGAAAAGTGACACAGAAAGGAGAGACAAAGCTCTACAGTGTCTGAATGAGCCATTACCACTCTGGGCCTCTGTCACCCAATCCTTCTGGAGATCATCTCATTAATCCTATAAAGTATACCTCAGAATTGTCTGGCCAAGGGACAGCACAGCTGGGATAATTATTCACTGATACTTTTCTCTCACTGTTTGAGAGTTGCTCCTGGCATTTCAGAGCTGCTGTGCGCATGAATGGAAAAGTGCCTGAAGTGGAAAGTTGTCAGCTTCAGGTGAACTCAGTGGTGGGCTCTGGGGATGTGGAGTAGGAAATCAACAGCATTTGTTACAATAACCAATCCCAGTTTTGACTAACTAGTCTATAAATAAAAATGCCTTATCTATTAAAAAAGAAAGAAAGAAAGAAAAGAAAACATGTGTTCTGGTCTTGGCTTTGCCACAGGCTAATTATATGACGTTCAATGAGTCCCTTATCCTCAGGCATTAGGTTTTTGGATTTTTGCTTTTGTTTTGTTTGTTTGGTCAGTTGGTTGGTTGGTGTTGTTTAATCTGAAACAAGCAAGTTAGGTCATAAAATTGTCTCTTAGATTCCAGCTCTACAATTTTTAAATGACTGATTCTCTTTTGCTTTTTCCTTTGAGCTAAGCATTCATATTTTTAAGATACAACAGTAATAAGTGTACAATCTGTGTGAAACTGATCTATTATGGATGCCACAAATCAGAGAAAAACAATGCTGGCTACATATTGCCTCTCTCACCAAACCTAGGCAGTATTTTTTGCATGATTTTTAAAGAGATTATTCAGTGAGATGCAAACTGGTTAAAATTATTCATGTCATCAAACTTTTAGCACTTCCTTATGGTTCTGTTTCCTTGACACTGTTGAGCAATTTTTTGGATGGTAGGATAAAGTTTCCTTTGCTCAATTTCCTCCTATTTCTTTTCATTATTCCCTTTTAGATCAGAGAGCATTCTCCTTACCATCTTGGTGCTTACAGTTTTTAAAGATTTTGTAGTAATGTGCCATGCCCCAGTATCTTTCTAAACTAATTTCAAACCCCTGGAGCTTCATGGAAATTTTGTTGCTTACATTTTTCCAGAGAGGTAGAATGTAAATCAGGTTATTAATATTTCAAATCTAGCTTCATGATACCATATTTAAAATTCTATTTTTGTTTTAAGTAGAATAAACTCCCTCATATATTACATTTCTAAATGGCAAAAATACTAAGGAAACTAAAAAGTCATACCTCCTGCTGTGTCGTTTTCACTGCAGAATGGAAAGAAAGTGTCACCTAGCTAGTTCATAGTTTGATGCTTCAGAAAACCTCCCCCAGCTTACATTTTTCTTTTTGTTTTTATTTCACATTATTCATTCTCCCCTAATTTCCCCTTAACTATAAACCTTGCTTATTGTTATGCTCCTTGAAATATAATTTCCCTTGCTATTTAATGTTAATACATTCCTCTCTTCCTTCTAGGTATTTAGCTCTCCATTTTCTTGGTTATGTCATTACATTTCACTCATTTTATAACTCTAACCATTCATTTGTAGGAGAATCACTTTTTCCTTTCCTTCCTGTGAAGGATGGATGATAATTGTCTGTCATCAGCAAGCTTTATGAATTTGTCTTGGCTGTTTTGTTTTTCAAGAAGACACTTAATAATTCTCAGTATTACTGTAGCATCTTTCATTTTATAGCTCACTGTGCTCCTAAAATTATACAATTTGTATTTATATAACAGCCTTTGGAAATAATTAAATGGTGGTACGCATTTTACAAATATTTAGAAATGGGGATTATAAATAATTCTATGCAGCAATTAAAAGTAAATTACTCTCTTTCTTTGGAATGGTTAATCTGGTTAGGGCATGGCCCACCTACAAGTATCTTACCTTTTGGGCTTCCTTTGTTGTTGTTGGGTGGCAGGGATCTTCAAATAGGCTTATGTTTCAGTCATCCCCCTTTAGTGCTGGAGGTGGTTCTGAGTGTATCTAGAACATGATAGAACTTAATAAATGTTAGTTTCCCATTTTTCTGAGCAGATATTGAGATGCATTCTGTTTCCTAGAACTAATTCTTTTTAGTAGAATTATAAAAAGTATGTACACATAATAGGTCATAGGATAAATTTCTCATCCTATGCCACTGTGTGTGATTATCAGTGATGCTCATTCTGTCTGTGTGTAGTGCAATGAGAGAAAAAACATGTACACAAATGATTAAAATCCACTGGGAGTGTTGTTTCTAGAGGTAAGAGTGGAGTGCAGTGAAATTACTAGAGATGAAATCATACATTCTACCTAGGAAATTCAATATTTACAAAAGAAGCTAAGATTTGAGCATTGTAGTTTGCATGGCAGAGAAGAACAGTATGAGTAAAATCAGTTCCAAGCAAGTGTAGCAAAAAATCTGAGTAAAGTCAATAAATAAACTTAGTAACAAGAAAATGAAATCTCTGAAGTTACTGCAAGTGAATGATAGTATTTTAATTATGCATATGCTGTCAAAACCAAGGAAAATCTATACATCTAGGATACAAAAAGTATAGCAACTAGAGAAGTTCAGAACATCTATTATTTATAACTGAACTATTTTCCCATATATTTCTTACTTTCTATCCTACTGCCAGTTAATGCAAGCTCTCATCACCCTAATTCCAAATTCCCAGTTGAATAATCTAATTAACTCAGTTTGAGAGAAGTGGCCCTCTGTTTAATTTCTTCAGCTATCGAAGGTCCAGAAAACAATGCTATACTATGTTCTTTGAAGAGGATTTGAGTGAAAGCATTTTCATAGGCTTGGGGACATGTATGGTAGACTGATCCACTCCTTAGAAGGAGAATAGTGGCTGATGAGATTGATAATTTAGATATGGATGAAAATAGGAAAGACTATAATTCCAATCACTATTGCTATATAACAAACCCCTGTAAACTTAATTGTGTAAAAGAACAACCATTTTTTATATTCACATACTCTATGAGTTACAAAATTGCATAAAGCACTTTAGGAACAGCTTGGTTTTTTTTCACGTGGTATCTGGGGTCTCAGCTGGGAAGACTCAGTGACTGAGGATGACTCAAGAGTTGAGGGCTATAATCATCTGAAGTGTGCACTCACATGACTTGTGGTTGGTGCTAGCTGTGGCCTGGCACCTCAGCTTGAACTGCAAATCACACATACACGTGGCTTCTCTATGTGGCCTCTCCACGTGGCTGCTTGAACTTCCTTAATCTCTATTTTGATGGAAAAAAGGTTTAAAGAAAAATGAAAACTTGGGAAAGTGTTTACAACATACAGGAAAGGGAAAGAGTTATGCATAATTTTTTAAAGTTTTTAAACTTTAGTTTAAAAATAGTGAGAAAGTAAAGACCTCCAAATAGAAACTAAAGTATATTAAGAAAAGAAAAATTACAAAAATCTGGTAGGTGCATGAAAAAGTATACAACGCCCCTGCCATGTAAAGAAATGCAAGTAAAATAAAAAATAAGATAGCTTTGTCTTCACCTATCAGATTGGCAAAGATGAAAAACTGGAAGATAACTCCACTTATCAAGAATGTGAGGGAAAGGAAATTCGGTTTTCTTTTAGTGAGAGGACAAACTTATATAAATTTTCTGGAAATTTCATTACAATTTTAACTGCATAATCTTCAGCACAGCATTTTAAATCTAGAAATTTATTCTCAGGAAATTCTCAAGCAAGTGCAAACATGCATATAAAATGTCATTCAAAAAAGTGTGATTTATAATCCCGAAAAATTACAAACAACCTACTCTTCTAAAAGTTTAAGAAATTGGTTTGGTGGAAGAGAGAATTGTTATATATGCAGGTTTTAAAATAATTTTGTAGGTGTAGGGTGCCTGAGTGGCTCAGTTGGTTAAATGTCTGCCTTGGCTCATGTCATGATCTCAGGGTCCTAGGATTGAGCTCCATGTCCAGCTCCCTACTGAGTGGGGAATCTGCTTCTCCCTCTCCATGACCCCCTCACCCTTACTAGTGCGCTCTCTCTCTCTCTCTCTCTCAAATAAATAAAATCTTTTTAAAAAATAAAATCAATAATTGTGTAGATAAGGGGTGCCTGGATGGCTCAGTTGTCCAACTCTTGATTTAGGCTCAGGTCATGATCTTAGGGTCATGAGATTGAGCCCAATATGGAGCTCCATGCTCAGCGGGGAGTCGGCTTGAGATTTTCTCTTCCCCTCCCCCCTTATCTCTCTCTAAAATAAAAAATAAATAAATCTTTAAAAAGATAAAATAAAATAATTGTGTAGATTTATATTAATTGACATAAGCTGTCCTAAATATTATAATGATCAAGACAGAAACTAGCTTACAAAACATCATGAACTAATTTTTGTTAAATTATTTATTTGAAAATGTGTATGTATGTTTAAATGAATAAAAAGAACAAAAGGCAGGGGAAAAAAGACTTAACCAAGAAATGCACATTTGAGAAAATGACTTAGTCACTTATTGAACAAAGATTGAGTGCATATTTTGTTACAGGTATTTTTCTGGGTACTGGAAACAATGGCGATGAAGAAAGCAGACAGAACCAAAACTTGAAAAGCAGAGTGTGGGTGTATCCAGGCAGGTTCTTGCCCTCTCCAACCCCGTAAGAATATTGAGCATTACTAGACAATATTTTAAGCTCTTTTTAAAAATTACCTAGTCTGTTTTTATTTTAATTCCAATATAATTAATATACAGTGTTATATTAGTCTTAGGTGTATGATATAGTGATTTAACAATTCCATATATCACCCGGTGCTCACTACAAGTGTATTCCTTAATCCCCATCACCTATTTCATTTTTCTCCCTACCCACCTCCCTTCTGGTAACCACCAGTTTTTTCTCTATATATAAGAATCTTTTTTTTTGGCTGGCCCCATTTTTTCTTTGTTCATTTGTTTTGTATTCCATGTATGGAATTAAATTAAATTCCATGTATGAGTGAGATCATATGGTATACATCTTTCTCTGAACTATATCACTTACATAATCCCCTTTAGATCCATCCATGTTGTTGCAAATGGCAAGATTTCATTCTTTTTTATGGCTGAGTAGTATTTCATTATATATATATATATATATATATATTATATCCCACCCTTCTTTATCCATCCATCCATGAATTCTTGGGTTGCTTCCATTATTTAACTATTGTAAATAATGCTGCAATAAACATAGGGATGCATACATCTTTTCAAATTAGTGTTTTCATATTCTCTGGGTAAATATCCAGTAGTGGAATTACTGAGTCATATAGTAATTTTATTTTTAATTTTTGAGGAACCTCCATACTGTTTTCCACAGTGGCTGGACCTGTTTGCATTCTCACCAACAGTGCACAAAGATCCTTTTTTTTTTTCACATCCTCACCAACACTTATTGTTTCTTGTGTTTTTTATTTTAGTCGTTCTGACAGGTGTGAGGTAATATCTCATTCTGTTTTTATTTTTGTTTTTGTTTTTAAGTAGGCTTCATGCCCAGTGTGGAGCCCAACATGGACCTTGAACTCATTACCCTGAGATCAAGAACTGAGCTGAGATCAAGAGTTGGAAACTTAACTGACTGAGCCACCCACACCCCCTCATTGTGGTTTTGATTTGCATGTCCCTGATGATGAATGATGTTGAGCATCTTTTTATGTGCCTAGTGGCCTCTGTATGTCTTCTTTGGAGAAATGTCTGTTCGTATCTTCTGCCCATGTTTAAACTGGGTTATTTGGTTTTTGGTGTTGAGTTGTATAAATTCTTTATATATCTTAGATACAAACCCTTTATTGGATATGTCATTTATAAATATTTTCTCCCATTCAGTAGGTTTCCTTTTGGTTTTGTTGATTGTTTCTTTTGCTGTGCAGAAACTCTTACTTTGATGCAGTCCCAATAGCTGATTTTTGCTTTTGTTTCCCTTGCCTCAGGAGATATATCTAGAAAAATGTTGCTATGGCCATGTCAGACAGCCTGTGTTCTCCTCTAGGATGGTTATGGTTTCAGGTCTCACAGGTCATTAATTTATCTTCAGTTTATTTTTGTGTATGGTGTAAGAAAGTGGTTCAGTTTTTTGCATGTAGCTGTGCAGTGTTCCTAGCACCATTTGTTGAGATTTTTTTTTCCCATTGCATATTTTGGCCTCCTTTGTCAAAGATTAATTGGCCATATAGTTGTGGATTTATTCCTGTGCTAGTAACATACTGTTTTGATTACTACAACTTTATAGTATATTTTGAAATCCGGGATTATGATACCTCCAGCTTTGTTCTTTCTCAAGATTGCTTTGGCTATTCAGGGTCTTTTGTGGTTCCATGCAAATTTTAAGATTATTTTTTCTAGTGCTGTAAAAAACACTGTTGGTGTTTTGATAGGGATTGAATTAAATCTGTAGATTGCTCTCGGTAATGTGGACATTTTAACAATATTTGTTCTTCCAATCCATGAGCATGGAGTGTCTTTCCATTTGTTTGTGTCATCTTCAATTTCTTTCTTCAATATTTTATAGTTTTCAGAGTATCGGTCTTTCACCTCCTTGGTTAAGTTTATTCCTAAGTATTTTATTATTGTTGGTGCAATTGCAAATGGGACTGTTTTCTTAATTTCTCTTTCTGCTACTTCATTATTAGTGTATAGAAATGCAATGGATTCCCATATATTGACTTTGTATCCTGCAACCTTACTGAATTCATTCATCAGTTCTAGTAGTTTTTGGTGAAGTCTTTAGGGTTTTCTATACATAGTCTTATGCATCTGCAAATAGTGAAAGTTTTACTTCTTCCTTACCAATTTGGATGTCTTTTATTTCTTTTTGTTGTCTGATTGCTGTGGCTAGGACTTCCAATACTATGTTGGATAAAAGTGGTGAGTGGACATCCTTGTTTTGTTCCTGATCTTGGGGGAAAAGTTCTCAGTTTTTCACCATTAAGTCTGATGTTAGATGTGGGTTTTTCATAGATGGCCTTTATTATGTTAAGGTATGTTCCCTCTAAACCTACTTAGTTGAGGGTCTTTATCATGAATGGATGTTATACTTTGTCAAACACTTTTTTTGCATCTATTGAAATGATGATATGGTTTTTATCCTTTCTCCTGTTGATATGATGTATCATATTGATTGATTTGTGAATACTGAAACACCCTTGCATCCCAGGAATAAATCCCACTTGATCACAGTAAATGATTTTTTAAAATATATTGTTGGATTAAGTTTGCTAATATTTTGTTGAGGATTTATGCATCTACCTTCATCAGAGAGACATTCCTTTCTTTTTGTCATGTCTTTATCTGGTTTGGGTATAATGCTGACCATATAGAATGAATTTGGAAGCTTTACTCCCTCTTTTGTTCTTATTTTTATGACTGTCACTTTAAATTTTATATCTTGCATGTTACTTATCTCCATTTCGTTTAGCTGTCTTGCTGTGATTTTGTCCTATTCTTTCATTTGAGAAATATTCCTCTGTCTCCTCATTTTGGTTAATTCTGTGTCTGTTTCTATGTGTTAGGAAAGTCAGCTATGTCTCCTCCTCTTTAAAAGTAATGGCTTTATGAAGAAAAGTTCCTGTAGTGCCCTAGAATGCAATGTCTCCTATTCACTAGAACCCAGCACCTGAGGGGTGTCTCCTATGTGTGTTGCATGTGCCCTACTATTGTAGTGGAGCTGCTTTGTCTACAGCCCTGTCATGCAATGGTTCTCTTTGCCTACTGTGGGCAGGGTTCGGTCCCTGTGTTGTTAGCAGGCCAGTCTGGGGCCACCTTGGGCTTGACTTGGGTCAGACCAGGCATTTGCAAGAGCTGCAGTAGTACCAAACTGCAGAGCACTCTCCCTGTGTTGTTCCCCAAGAAATTTTCATTGCTAGGCTGGGTCTGCAGTTCCATCATATGTCTGCCCCCAGCTCACTGCTGGGGCCATAGTCAGACTGATGTGTGTGATTATCTTCCTCCCTCCCCAGGGCAGGAGTCACTTTGGAGTGGTGCTGTCTCTTGTTGGAGCTGCTTGCACAATGCCAGGCTTGTGATGCCACTTTGGATGGATTTTTGTCAAGAGTGTGTTGCAGGGGGTTGATCCACAAGAGAACATGGGGGTGGGCATTCTTTTCAAAGTGAGGGAGAGAGTGCTTGTGCTGAGCTGGTTCTGGCAGATGTCCATGTATTTAGGCTGGGGGAGGGGAGGGGAGGGAAATAGTACCCATCAGCTCTTTTGTTTTTGGACAATTCTCCCAAAGATCACTGCCACTCTAATTCTGTTCTGAGATTAGTAAATATATCTTCCCATATACCCCAGGTATTTTTCAAACTGCTTCTTCTATGCTGTATCTCAGCAGGACTGTTGCTATGCTGTCCCTTTAAGGACAGGGACTCAGTTGTTTATCACCCTCTGGCTCTCTCAGAGCCAAGCCCACTGATTTGTAAGGTTCCATGTGTTAAGCCCCACTTATTGTAAGAACTCACAACATTAGGCTCCTCTGGTTTTCAAAGCCAAATATTATAGGGATTTGTCTTCCCTGTGTGGGCCCCTCATGCCTAGGGTACCTACTCTGGGGTCTGCTCTTCCCTCTCCACTCCCACAGCATCTCTCCTTCCTACAGACAGTCCCACGTGTTAGCTTACCTTCCAACAGCACCCTTTCGACCCACTTCAATGTTGCCACATTTAGCTGTGGAAAGTCTGTCCTGCCAGTCTTCAGGTCATTTCCTGGGTATTTACACTGATGTGGATGTTACCTAGTTGTATTCATGGGTCAAGGTGAGCTTAGGACCCTCCTACTCTGCCATCTTTCACAGAAGTCTGAGGCCATATTTTTAGCTCTTTGATGGGGATTCAGAAAATGGGCATAGGAGGAAATGAGGAGTGCTTCAGGAATGGCAGATAAGTCCATTTACATATTGAACTAGGAGCAGAATGTGTTGGTTATAGGACAAATAGTTCCTGGATTTAAAGAACTTTTGTTCATGGTTTTTGCGAAGAGTGACATATAAAAAAAAGCTGGGGTTTGTGTTTGCAGAGGACGGAAGAAGGAATTTATGTATCAATGTTGAGCTTTTCAAGCTGCTTAATACATGCAAGTAAAGATTTGTGTTTTTTCCAAATTACTTCAGGTTCTCATGCCTGGTTTATGAACAATAGAATATACAAGAACCAGAGAGTGAACTGGGGACCCTCAACCTAATCAGGGAGTCAGAAGTAACTGAGATTATGGCATCTAAACTCATATTTAAAGATGAGTATCCAGCAGTAGGCAAAGATCCCAGGGAAAGGGATCAGCATTTTAAAAGCCCCTAGAAAAAGTCTATAAAGTACCTTAAATTAGGCAAAATAAATGTAGTCTGCTAAAGCATTCAAAGATGTATCAACAAGTTCTAGTTGAAGGAAAATATGGTTTAGGAAATGGTAGGACAGCAGGACATGATATATACCTTACAGACATGGATTTAGCATATAGATTTGATTTGAGGCTTTATACCCAGGCCTAGAACACGATTTGGAACATGGTTTTCTTTAAGAAAAAAAAAGATATCGTGTTCATGAATTGGAACACTTAATATTGTTCAGATATCAATTCTTCCCAACTTGATCTATAGATTAAATGCAATCCTAATCAAAATCCCAGCAAGATATTTTGTAGATATAGATAAACTGATTCCAAAGTTCATATAAAAAGGCAAAGACTTAGAATAACTAACACAATATGGAAGAAGCAGAAAAATTGTAGAACTTACACTTCTCTATTTCAAGATTTACTATAAAACTACCTTAATCAAGACATTATCATATTAGCTAAAGAATAGACACATAGATCAATAGAATAGAATAGAGAAACAAAAAATAGACCTACAAAAACAGTAAACTGATTTTCAACAAATGTGTGAGAGCAATTCAATGAAGAAAGCATAGTCTTTTCAACAAATAATGCTGGAACATTTGGACATCCATATGCAAAATGGTGAACATAGACACAGACCTTTCACCTCTCACAAAAGTTAACTCAAAATAGATCATAGATCTAAGTGTAAAATGCAAAATTATAAAACCTCATGAAGAAAATGAGAGAAAATCTATGTTACCTTGTTTGGTGATAAGTTTTTATATGCAACATTAGAAGCATGATCCATGGGGGGGAAAAATAATAAATTGGACTTTAATAAAATTAAAAACTTCTGGGCATTAAAACACATAAACAACTGTGAAAGGGCAACCCATGGTTAAAATGGTAAATTTTATGCTATGTATATTTTATCACAATTAAAAATAATTTTAAAAATTTAAAACTTCTATGAAAGACATTGTTACAAGCATAAAAAGACAAGCCACAGCCTCAGAGAAAATATTTGCAAAGCACGTATCTGATAAAGACTTGTATCCAAAATATACAAAGGATTCTTAAAACTCAACAGTAAGAAAATCAACAACCTAATTTTTAAAAGAGCAAAAGAAATGAATAGGCACCTGAGCAAAGAAGATATACAGATGGCAAATAAGCATATGAGAAGATTCTCAATGGCATGTCATTAAGGTAATGCAAATCAAAACAAAGAGATGCAGCTACATACTTTTCACTGCTACAAGGCTAAAATCCCAAATTCTTGAAATAGCAATTACTGGCAAGGATGTAGAGCAATAAGAACAATTATTCGTTGCTGGTGGGAATGCAAGACCCTATAGCCACTTTTGAAGACAGTTTGGAGGGTTCCTACAAAACTGACCAGAATCTTATCATATCATCCCATAATCCCTCTCCTAGGCTGTTTACCCAACTGACTTGAAAGCTAAGCCCACATGGGAACTACAAAAATTCCAAACTGATTTGGAGACAGACACCCTGCCTGGGCCATTGGTAGAAGGAATTATCCTTCACAAAACAGAACCAAAGCTCTTATCTTGCATAAAAAATAAGACCCAAATTCACAATATCCATGAGGTGCAGAAACCTTGAATAAGAAACTAGTATATAGTCCCAAACTGGTTGACCCAATAGCGTCCTGGTAACAGTGAAACTGCAATATGGGCACTTGTAAAATCCATGAAATGGCCAGATCTTTTAGAGCAAAAACTCCCAATTGAGACAAACTCAGGAAAAGCCATAAGTGGATAATTCATACTTCATACTAAGAAATAGAGATCAAACAGATCAGAAGAGATTTTAAAATATGTTTAAAATCTGAATATTTATTCAGAGATCAAGGAAGCAAGAGAACACATGAAGAATAAAGATTTTATGAGGAAAAAAAACACAGATGTATTTGAAAGGAATCAAGTGGAGATTATGGAAATAAAAATAGTCAATGAAATTTTTTAAAAATTAATAGATATGTTAAACAGCAGGCCTATTAAGAGACCAAACCAAACCAGTTGAGAACTGAGAATGTCTGCTGCATTAATCCACCAAAGAAGATGACTGCTTGAATAAAACAATGGCAGTGAGAGTAGAAATAAGTGGAGAAATTTAAGAAGGACTTTGAAAGGAGAATCAACAAGATTTGGTAATGTATACTCCAGCCTCCCAATACATCCCTTCCTGACTTAGAAGAGAGGCATCCTGGCTGTGGTTTGAGTTGATGTGGAAGCTTCTTCATGATGCCTGGCCTGTGGTAAGTACTCACTGATATTGTTCATTGTGGTGGTGGTGTCATTTTATTATTATTACCATTAAAGCGTAGGCTGCGGTTAAAAGGTAAAGAAGGCAGGCAGTGAGCCTCTTACTAGGGAACATGGAGGCTGTCTTTTGTTGCTTTCTATTGTGCAGATATTTTAAAGGACAACTTGGCACTACAGAGTTGCTCTGCTTCAGTCACACTGAAAAAAAAATTGACTGAAATATGAAATAAACCAGATACCTCAGAAAACATACATCATTGTTTGTAACCATTTACTACATGATTAAGGGAGCAACCCAAGTCAGCACTAGAGAAACTGGATTATTAAATCAATGAGGCTGGTGCGGCAGCATGAAGAGCAACCACGGATTATCATCACCTCACGATGCTGACACAATTTAAAAAATTCAAAAAGCACGTAGAAAAGAAAATCGTAACAAAATTAAAGAGACTTGGTTTTAAAGATTTCTTTTAAAAATATGCAGACGTGATTTCTATGGAAAAATTTCTCATCAAAGTAAGAAATAACTTTTATGGGAATATGCAATGCTCAACAATGTGCAGTAAAACAAGCACACTCTTGCATTGCTGGAGGAATAATTATATATACAATTGTAAAACATTGTCAGCAAGTTTTAAGAGGCCGAAGAACATTTATGCTTTTTAGTGTAATAATTCAACTCCCAAGAATTCACTCGAAGGAAATTGCAGAAACGAAGAAATATATGCATTGCAGTGTTGTTTCTAATGGCGAAAATACTGGACACAATCTAAGTAGTCAATCAAAAAGTAGTGGTTGTAATACATGGTATGGTTATTTTAGATTATTACATGGCCATAAAAATCTATTAATAAGCAATTTTAAATAATCGATGCACTGATTATTCTCCATTTGTTCCCCACTCTGCTAGAGCCATTCTTCTTTGATCTTCCGTTCCTGTCCTTGATCTGTCGACACTCTGAGAAGTTGACTACTACAAACTGCATCATGCAGATTCCTTGCCACTTCAGTTTCCATGGAACTCTAGAAAAACGTGGTATCTTTCCTTTGTCCTTAAGGCCGTACTGCTCCCTCCTGTTGCTGTTCTCTGATGCCCATCACCCCTTGTCCTTAATCCTAACCACACTTCTGTATAGAGGCTTTTAATGAAAATCTCTTCATTAAAACCTTCTTAGTAAATTCCATTTCCAAATTGAGATGCATGTGAACTCTTATGTCATAAAACTGCATAGTCTGTATGATCTAATGTAAAAATACACAGAAACACTTGTAAAGAAACACATGAACATGTGGAGAGAAGCTTCTTCTGAACAGTAGGAATATGATTCATTTCTTTCATTTGTTTTCTACTTCTTAAGATTTTTAAAATAAATAAAGTATATGTAATTTGTTATTTCATGTAATTATTATTAAAATTGCCAATAATTCTTTTATGGTAGAATAACAACTCTAAAAATTAGATGAACATATTTTAAGTATACTTCTTTTCAAAAGTGGCTTTTTTTGACATTCAATAGATTTCCGATATTTCACTGTTTTTGTTGTTGTTGTTGTTTATTTATTTATTTTTAAAGATTTTTATTTATTTATTTGATAGAGAGAGAGAGGGAACACAACCGGGGGGAGTGGGAGGGGGAGAAGCAGGTTCCCCGCTGAGCAGGGAGCCCGATGCGGGGCTCGATCCCAGGACCCTGGGATCATGACCTGAGCCGAAGGCAGCCGCCTAACGATTGAGCCACCCAGGCGCCCCTATTTCACTGTTTTTTATAGAAAGATTCCAAGTCCTGTTGTCCACATCAAAATAAATATTTTGACAGAAATTATTCTTACTTTTCACTTTTGACTGAGACCTTTTTATTCTTGAAAGGGGAAGATGTGATATCTAATTTTGTCTCTGCTTCTTTGGGGACAGGAACTTTAGTTCCTGCCACTGAAGACATTTTCATTACATCTAACTGGGCAAGTGTTCTTATACTCTTCACTTTCTTGGTTTTTAGAGAACTCAAATAATGTACCTCTGCCGTCTTTGTTGTCATTGTTACTGTTGTTACTCACTTTCTTCTCAGGAAGATGGAGTGACTTTTCTGACCGGAAGCATAGGAAGAATAACTAGACATTCTCCACCATCCTGTTTCCGCCTGAAGCCAGCCTCCTGGAGACCATTAGTCTTCCTATGCTCTTTCATGCTGGAAGTGGTACAAGAAGCAGCTCTGGTGAGTGTGATGGAAAGGGATCTACCCCAAGTCCTGTGCTTTCTGTAAGTGGGTGAATTCACCCAAATCCTGGGATCCAGGTGGCAGGCCCATTTGACTAATGGACCTAAAGCCACAATCTGCATCCTGGCCTCTAGCAGTGACAAAGGTGATATTTTGCCTGACATATTTACTCGTTTGTTTTATTTCACAAATTATTTGGTAATTATGTGGGAAAGAGAGATGTTATTTGTTGGTGGCCTCCTCAGAAATTGCAAGACATAGTTCTTTTACAATCCTAAGTGTGTGTGTGTGTGTGTGTGTGTATAAAATTTTTACTTGGTAGTCTTGGTTTGAGTATTGCTATATGTTGTCATAATGCGGATGCCAAAGGGCCTCACACCATTCTTAAACAGTCCATCAAGACTTCTTAGAGAATGCAGAAGGTCAGACAGCAAAAAGGAGAGTGAAGATCACTTGGAGAGCTGGTAACTCCCAAACCTCAAGAGTATGAACGCAGTTATTGAACTTTATGTAGATGTTCCCTTCCCTCTTGTTCTTTCAGCCCTGGAGTCCCCCAGAATGTTGGCAAAATAAGTATTCTGTATTATTCTTCTTAAAACTTTTTTTTTTGACACGGCTCAGTAATACACCACTTAGGAGTTAGGTAATCCGGCTACCCTAATATAATAGATATTTCTTCTAAATATCAAGATAGTAAATTCGATGCACTATTGCCTTTTTGGCTCCCCATATCTTAAGCATTAGTCATTCAAATAATGTTGAAATCTTTTATTAGTAATTATATTAATTCCACTTGAATAGATCTTCATTTCATTAGTCACTGTGTGCCCTTATTTTCTTCTTAAATAAAATAATTTTAGTGAAATAATTTTGTGTCAATTTAGATTTTATTGTTATTGTTATTATTAATGCTACATTTTAATGTTACATTCATTATGTGATCTGTTAATAAAAATATACTAAAGGCAGGCCATTAATCCATTTCTTTCAGAGTTCATGAAAAACTGATATACTCGCTTGACGATTTGGCAGCAAGAGATCATTTAGCATAGGACATATTTCACACCATATGATGAAGCATGATCATTCAGGTTGTGTGGAATGGATGAAAGATTGTTCATTAATCCCACAAAAGTGTACTGAGTACTTACCATGTGTCAAGTACTGTGTTAGTTACTGGACCCTAAAGGAAAAATTATACAAATGGTATACATTAATTGAGTGATCACACAAATGATTATATAATGGTAAATTATGAAAAATACAATAAATAAAAATGTATAATATGACCAGGATTGTCAGGAAAATGTAGGAAAACTTGACAGATAGCTTCATAATCCTTTACCCTACAGTTAATAAAAGTTTTCAACCTCTAAAATTTACTTCTTGCCTCTAAGTTGAATCACTATAGGAACTTACAATTTTTTTAAGATTTATTTATTTATTTTAGAGAGAGAGAGAGCGCATGTGAGTGTGTGCACAAGCAGGGAGAGGGCAGAGGGAGAGAAACTCAAGCAAACTCTGTGCTGAGCACAGAACCCAAGGTGGGGCTCGATCCCAGGACCCTGAGATTATGACCTGAGCTGAAATCAAGAGTCAGAGGCTTAACCAACTTAGCCACCCAGGTGCCCCAGAACTTGCAATTTTTATAATCAACTGTTTCCTTAAAATTCACCCAAAGACAATTATATGGCAAAAACATTTTCTTTCAATGTTATAGGTATTACAATCCGGATATCAGGATACCTGATCTGCATATATGGCCCTTCTAATCTCCAAAAGGAGCCTTAGGAAAGTAACTTTGTCTCTGTGGGCCCCAGTTGGTCATCTTGCAAAATGAAGTGTTATCCAGGTCATCTCAAGGACTACACCAATCTAAATTCTCTGATCTATAACTTAAGAGAAATATATAGAATAAGTCTGTGCCTGTCATATAGATATTACTTGTCATATAGAAGATACAAGAATGTTGATGTTAAGTGAAAATACAGAAGTGGATCCCTTTAGTCCTTCATTAATATATCACTGTGTAGAACTACTACATGAGATGAAAACAGCAATTGCTTCCTGTTGTGAATATAGCAGTTGATTTTCCTGGTATAAGTTTCCCAAAGGCACATCTGTTCTTTAATGGAAGTTGGGATGACACATACTAAATAATAAATAGAAGCTAAATTAAATTGATTTATATATAAATAGTAGCCACCAAGATTTTCCTCTTCCTCCAGATTAATGTAATGCTGGCTATACATACTTGTAGAAACATTCCATTTCCTCAAAACACAAAGAACATCTGTAACTACCTTTTTAATATCTTTCTTCTCCACTACACAAGGTATCTTATTCACTGCTGCATTAATTTTCAGTGCATTAACAAACAACCAAACTTAAAGTCTGAGAACAACAAATCTATTTCTTCCTCATGATTTTGTGTTGACTAGAGCTTGACCCTACTGGACTCAGCTGGGCTTGGCTAAGCATAACTCCAGGTTGTTGAGTTTATGTCTGCTCCACATGTTTCTCATTCTGGAACCAAGACTGAAGAAACACTGACTTTATGCAGTATGGTTTTATAGCAAATGACAATAGTGCAAGAGGAAAAAAACTCATGGTAATACCTAAGCTATGGTCACACCGTGTCTTCTGCCTGCATTTCATGGATCAAAGCAATCACATGGACAAGTGCAATATCGATGGAATGGGGAAGTATCTCTGCCCACATGATGGGGAGAGGAGGATGAATTAATGAAAAATAATAAAGTCCACGACAGCTGCCTTACACTCACCACATAGCACAGCTAGCTCATGGCCCATAGTGGATGTTTAATATTTTTTTGAGGAATTCATAAAATTTGATAATATGTCATTCATCTTCCCAAAATTGTTCATATTATCTTGCCTATCTTTGTAATACAAATGCATTTTTCACTTCATGTGATAATAGTACTTCATTTAAAACTTTAATTTCCCCCAGATTCAGCATGGCCCAGGGAACAGTTTGTCATCATATCCTTAGTTCCAAGTTCAGTGGCCTTCATATAGTAAATATTCAATATGTATTTTTTAGGTGAACAAAAAAATAAAGGGATGAATGAGTCCATGAGCCAAATGCTATATGTTTTTGTTTTTGTTTATGTTTGTTTTTGAGGAGATTTTTTTTTGTTGCTCATTTACAAATAGTAAAGCTAAATTTGATATCTAGTAAGTGGTGAATCCTAAGGTATTCTAGCATTACCTTCTACATAAATCAAGAAACTAAATACTCCTTTTTGTGAACTCTACTTAAATGTTATGGTGTGTGACTTGAAATTAGTTTTGAAAGCCAAATATACCCTACTGAAATTATATGGGCACCATGGAATTGGTCTCATAGCCCAGTGATTTTCAACCCTCATACTTTAAGGATGATTATCATTATCATAAATTTATTGTTCACTGTCTCATGGAGGTATCTTGTTTTGATACATTTGCCATTGCTTTTCAGTAAAAAAAAAAAAAAAAATTCTTTTCAAGTATCTATTATATCCAAACCTCTGATATACAAGATATATAAGAAACAGTTTCTTTTGTTCGGGGTTTGCTATCTGTTTGAGTAGATATGCTATGTTTCAGAATAGCTGCAGTAATATCTGTGAGTACAAAATGAGTAAAACATAAACCCATAGGAATTTAAATAAAGGACATAAGATCCTATGAGAATGATTAGGAAAACCTCATGGAAGAAATAGAATGTAATTGAACCTAAGAATATGAGTAGAATTTCCATAAGTGAATTAGAGACAGAGGGTATTTTAGGTAGAAAGAATGTAATAAATAAAAAAGCAAAAAGTATAACGCAGCAACATTGAGAAAGTCAGAGTTAAAGCTGTGTAGGAAAATAACTAGAGATACGGCTGGAAAAATAAGTAAAGAACAGATTGTGAATGAAGACATAAAATGATGAACTAAGGATTACCAATTTCATTTTGTAAGCATTGTAGGCCCACTGACATTTTTCACAAGGGAATGTATCACAGTGAATGTATAGTTTTAGGACTATTAATTTGGCAATAATATAGACAACAGATTTGGAGAGCAGTAGTGCAGATGCACTATTAGGAGATATTTTAATCGTCATTAGGAGTATATTTATTATTTATAAATATTAGGAGAATATTTCCATCGTTAAGATATGAGGTAATCACACCTAAATGAAGGTAGACGGCTAGAGTGTAAGAAAGGACTAATTAGTAAGTACAAAGTCAGATGTATTGGGACTAAAACAAAGAGCAGCATGGCATAGTTTCATTCATGGTCCTGGAATTCGGATCAAAGAACACTGGGGCCAAAGTACTGAAAGAATATCAATTTGGGCTAAGACCTCAGCCTAAAAATGGAAACAAGGGAAAGGGCAAGGGCTGGTTATTCCTGAGATAGGCACGATTCTTAAAGTATGAACAAATCCAAGAGACTTGGCTCAGGATGTGAGCCTTATTCACCAGAGTTCGAATTGAATAGGGCATCTAGATTGTGGGTTTTAGAAAAGAGAACCGGTATGTTCATTTAAAAAAAAAAAAAAAAAACAGCTAAAATTGGACAGAACGTATTAAGTGAATAAACTGAACTAATATTGACTCTTCTGGCCGAACCTAAAAGAAATTTTTCTCATTGGGAAGTTTGAAAAATTCAAAATGATGTTTGCAGAAGCAATGGGATGGTAATGTTCACTGTTGTCATGCAGTACAGGCTGAACAGAGACGTGCACCTGAGCACCAGGGCTAGAAGCAGAAGGGACGAGATGATGGCGATTGACTTCAGGGAGGTGAGACTTACATGGTCCATATTGAAAATTTGTGAATTCTTACCAAGTGAAGAATAATTTGCATGGTCTTTGAGAACCAGCCACTTACTCTTCATCAAAGAAAGGCGTGTTCCATATCCTAAATCTTATTCAGATTATGCAATTTTGAATTTTCTAATTCTTGCTCTAGCAATTTTTTTCTGTAGTAAGATTTCTAACGTGAAGTAGCAAACATACCAATGAGTCTACATACACAGAGAAGCAGGGAGAAGAATGCTAGGGTGGTATGGGGGATCGGAAAGAAGAAGAAGAGGAGGTGGAGCTGGAAGAGGAAGGAGGAGGAGGAGGAGGAAGAAGAGGAAGAAGGTGAAGGAGAAAAAGAAAGAGGAGAGAGTTTTTGTATTAGTTTTTGTATTAAACTGAAATCACTAATCAAAATATAATAAAAGCACAATTTGCAAATGTAAAGACAATATATCTAAGGTATAGTTCCTTCTCAAAATGACATTTTTAAAATATTTTCATTGCTTATGGATTATGATATCACCATGTAGAATATTATCAAGTGATGAATTTTTCATCTATGAATATATCCATTTGTATGATTCATAGCCCCAATATACAGAAGCCTGACTTCTATGTCACTGAGGGGAGATTTTAGATGCAGCATTATGCCTTTGTTCCTTGAAAACTTGTCAGCAGATACTGAAAATAATCATGTATGCTCTACTTGCTTCTAGGTTCAAGGATACCAAAAACAAGATTTCTTCTTGTTTGTTAACTGAAATTTTTCAGTGTAGAAGATCTAATGACACAAGAGTTAGTGGCAAGATAAATCATTTATTATTAATTGATCAGAGAACTACCAAAAAAGCAAAATGCCACGACAGCAGTAGGCTTCAAACATGTGGGCATCTACCAGATGTCTAATGCAAATGAAAGCAGTGCAGTACATCTGTGGTCACCATCAACACATTGAACTGAATTTCTCACTCACCTCTCATTCTCCACACCTACCCAATCTCCAAAACACTTCTTACTTGTAATCATTTTTACCGTTTGGACTTTTTCTGTCAAGTTTCTTAATTCTATAAATCTCTTCCACTTTGATCTCTCTTTTGGTTTTTTGTTTTTCCAAACATGAGTAAGAGCAGTCATGCATAAGAAAGAAATTCAGGAAATGCACCAATTTCAAGATTGACTTGTTGCTTTCTTGCCTCTCCACCCCAACCTTAAAGCTCACCAGCAGCATTCTTGCTTCCTAACTAGGAGTCGACAGCAAAAACATACTGAGTGTGATTGTAAATCAGTGGGGAAAAATCTAATAAACTCTGCCCAGTTGGAACTGTCATCTCCTAAAGTATTCATCTGAGTCAGAATCTCCTTTGGAATTTATTAAAAATACAGATTCTTTGGGATCTACTCCCACAGAGATTCTGATTCAGTAGGTCTGGTGAAAGGCCAGAAATGTACATTTTTAACATGCTGCCCAGGTGAACCAGATGTATGGCCTCACACATTGCAATTATTATTCTAGAAATTGGAGGAATCAATACTTCTTGGTCCTAATTTGACTAACAAAATAATTGATAGCAGAATTGATAGCGATGGAGACGTAAGGAATAAAGGTCCAGGGTAATCATAAAACTCACAGTACCTCAGAGGACAACACAAGATCAAAATTAGACCTCGTCCTTAGACATTAGGACTTCAGATTTCTGAAAAATAAGAGAAAAATAGATTGGATCATGGGAACTAAAAAAACACATTTCTTTCAAGTTGCTGCCATGTACACTAAACTAAAATATGATAGGTCCTACTCATTCCCATTTTCAGCCCATAACTGCATACTTTTCCAGTTCTTTCACTATTTTTACTATTTCCTACTTTACCATCTCTTTCAAACTCAATTGCTTCGTCACCCTTACCTCCATGTCTATAAGCCTCATTAGTTTCACTGTCCTCCCTAAATTCCAGCCCCAGAGTCCTTCATTTCAACAAGCCTATTGTCAACACCTTCAAGTACATGTCATTGTTGCCCACACTACTTGTTTTATTAAATCCTTAAGGTAAGATGAACCAATCCTGGCATCTACTTCTCTGCCTCCCCTGATCACCACTGAACAAAAACTACACAGTCATGCATACTGATGCTATTACAATATAGGACTTTTCCCCTCCTCTGGTCTCTTAACCCCGTAACAATCTTTTTGTATATTTCTAGTCAGTTCTGACTCTATTTCCTCACAGTAGCTACACTAAATCTTCACCAGTTTGCTTGATGACTCTATTAATTTTCTCAACACAAAAAATAAAGTCCATCACACATAAGCTACTTTAACTTTCCATTGCACTGCACGTAAATGTCCATGTCTGCATCTCCACCAAAGACTTACATCTGTATCCACAGCTGTGTTCATCCTTTCCCTATTCCCTCTTATCCCAGAAAAAAATAAGTGCTTCTAAACAAAGCTAACAGACTTATCCCATCTTCTCCAAAACTCTGTGTCATTAATTTTACTTTTTTAAAATCTGTATCCACCTCTCTTTCTCCATTGTCCCTTCTTCATCATATTTTCATGACTCTCCCATATTTTACAAATGCTCACCAACTCTGCATTCTCTCCTAAAACAACTTTTCCTCATTCCCTTACTTTTGTTGGAAACTCATAAAATGAGGATTTAAGCACTATTTTTTACATCTTCCGTTCATTCTTTAGCTCTCTACATTCCACCTTATTACTCCCTTTACAACTCCCATCTTTTACTCAAGTTGATATTGCTAACATCAGCAATGACCTCGTCATTTACAGACTCAGGGAATCCTTCTCATTACCTATCCTACTTAACCCTGGTATTGACATGCTCTGCTCTTGTGCTCTTTGCCTTTGGGCTCTATGACAGCAGTCTCCCTGGTTTTCCTTTCATTTGGCTGCCCCTTTCCTAGAGTTGTGGGCATGGGCTTTAGAATCAGACTATTTCCACCACTTACCAACTATTGGACCTCTCTGACCCTAGCTCCTTCCTCACGTATAAGGGAGATGCTAACAATATAAACTTCATAAGGTGGTTGTGAGAATTAAATGACAAAATATGTTATAAATGCTTCACAACATAATGTCTGATAAATAGTAATGTGGTGCAGTAACTGGTAGAGAGTGTGCTGTTAATCCATATGTTGTGTCATTGTTACTTTTACTATTATTATCGTAACTATTCCTTACATCAAAATTTTTCCAAATGAATCCTTTTTCATGTTTGTTAAAATATACATTTCTGGGCATCACCCCAAACCTAACAAATTGGAATCTTTGGAATAGATCCCAGTAATATGTATTTTAAGAATTTCCTTGGGTGACTTTTCTGCTCAATGAAGTTGTAGATCCACTGTCTTATCTCCTTCTGTTAGTGGGGACCTTGGTATCAGACGGACCTGAGATCAAGTTTAAGGATAAAGACTTGAGTAAATTGCTTCTTTCTTACCTTTAGTTTTCATGTCTACAAATGTAGCTTTGTACCATCAACTACATAAATATTTGTTCAGAAGAGAAAATTTGATTGTGTATATAAATGGTCTAGCACACTATTCTTAATATAGACCACTGAACAGATATTTATAATACACCCCATTTTCATCTTCAGTCAAAGGTGAAAATAGTATGAATGTGACATAGAAAGCAAATCCTCTCCCACTCTGTGTACCTACCCCCAAGATGTATCTGTGTACATCTTCTCTAAGGATAGAGCTTTAGTTGCCTTATTTACTGAGAAGTCCAGTAAGTATGACAATAAATTAGAAGGCAATAGAGCAGGGAAAAACTGTAAGTATGGCAGTAACTTAGAACCAATAGACCAGGAAAAATGGAATGAAGTTAAGAGTGTCAGGTATTACGAAATAAATTTAAAGTAAAGACTAGGTCATTTTGTCAGCTAGGTCCCACCTAACAGTGGATATTTTCATGTGTTGAAAATCTCCAGCACAATCAGCATTATGCTTGCTCATGTAGAAAATCCATAGAGTTCCAGATTTGACCTCTCCCTGCAAGGACCTAATATCCAATTGGGTTAAAAGACTAAAACACATGAAAAATAAGATACAGATTTAAGCCATATTTTTTATTAAATTAAACTATAATCAGCACTTACCATGTGTAAAGTCATACTATTTGCTAAAGGTGGTTCAGTTGCTTAAATATCTTATAAATAAGTAGTCAATAATGATAATCTGTATAGATAATATAAGGTAACTCAGAAAGTGGTTAATATGGTAATAACCCCTCTAAGTTTCCATATTAGAATTTCTATAGTATCAAACTTTTAAATTCTCTCCCGGTTTCATTGGTCTGGGTCTGGGGGGAGGTCTTTGTAAGATTAAATACTAAATTAAATGTATTAATTTCTCCTTTCAGTTGTGAAAGAGAAGAGACATTGCCAAAATAAACATGATGTGCTCCATGGGGAAATAGGGAACCGGGATGCAACCTGAAATGAGGCTTTGATAGCTAAAAAGAAAACAGGATTGCACTCAGGCCAAGGAAACATCAGCAAAGGCATAGGGGTGAGAATGAATATGGCATGTCCATGAAATACCAAGAAGGCCAGTAGGACTTAAGCAGCTACCTAATGTCATGTTACACAGAGAGGATACGAGTAGACATGGGAGAGACTCAGAAGCCTGACAAGGAATGTAGATTTGCTTCTATAAAACAGGATTTTTTTTAATGATGACAAAACAATGAATTATATTATTCTGTTAGTCATGTTCATTCATTCAACAACTAGCCACTGGCAGTTAACATAGTCAAAGCCAAATGCTAGGCATTGCAGGAAATAAAATTGAATGAGACATAGTACACTGTTCTCAATGCCACTGAAAAATTAGGACATAAGATAATGACAAAAATCATTATAATCACAGCAGAATATAAATGCTACCAGATAGATCCATGATATTACTAGGAGAGGAAGTAGGTAGCTTATGAATAGCAGTAACTCATGATATTTGAATGGGACCTTGAAGGATAAGGGTTATGTAGGTAAAGGTAAGAAGAGAGGACTTCTGGGAGGAAAATAGTATAAGCTGAGGCTGCCCATTTCAACAAGCATCACTTGCCCACTGTGTGTCAGGTCCTAGATTGATACTGGAGTATAAATAAGTATCATAACCTCTGCTCTTAATTGCATAACAGGCAAGCAGAGCACTTGTTCTCAGGAACATTTGGGGAGTTCTATTCAGGCAAAGCATATATACATGAGGAAGTAATAGAATGAAGCTGGGAAGATAAATTGAACCAATATATTAATGAAAGCCTTAAATGCCAGATCATGGGCTCAATGGAAATCTGTTCCTATCATTTTTAGCAGGGGAGGGAAATTATGAGAATTGTATTTTGGGCAGTCTAAGCTAGGAGGAATGTATGGAATAGATTTTAAAAGAAGAGACTTTAGAACAAGGAGGTTATTATTACGCTAATAAAGTATGGAGTGGTAATAGCCCAGGATAGCTGGTGACAGCAGAGCATACTGAGAACATGGTAATGCTCTAGCCATTTGCTAAGAGCTTACATGAATCGTTTCAATCAATCCTCTCAATATCCCTATGTTACACATACTGTTATTACTCCCTATTGACAGATGAGTAAACTGAGCACAAAGACATTAAGGAACATGCCCATGTTCCACAACGACTAAATGATAAAGCTTAGGCAGTCTCCAGAAATTGTACTTTTTAACCATTGGCTCTGGCGTCAAAAACAGATATAAATTTTTGAACTTGCATGTCTAAGTGGAAAAAAAAATAACTCAATTAACAAATACAAGGAGGTTTGGGCGCCTGGGTGGCTCAGTCGTTAAGCGTCTGCCTTCAGCTCAAGTCATGATCCCAGGGTGCTGGGATCGAGCCCCGCATCAGGCTCCCTGCTCCGCGGGAAGCCCGCTTCTCCCTCTCCCACTCCCCCTGCTTGTGTTCTTTCTCTCACTGTGTCTCTCTCTGTCAAATAAATAAAATCTTTAAAAAAAAAAATACAAGGAGGTTTAAATACTTTTTTCACTTAAAAACTTTACCAGCTAAAAAAAAGTTATATCATTCCTTTCCTAAATCACACTGATTAAAAGGTTTAGTGGTTTTCAAATTCAATAATAGAATTTTAATAGCAGAATGTATCTCAGAGAGTACTTACTCTAACCTCACAACTTTACAGGAGAGGGAATTGAGACTGAGATTAAGGGAATTGCCCAAAGTCAAAAAGCTAGCTAGGGATCGAAGTCAGATTAAAACCCATACCTCCTGTTTCTGGCCTACTATAATACAGTAGTATCCTGATTTTATCATATAAAAAAGGATAATATAACTCTTCTGTTATGGTTTTCATAGCAAATATATGGAAGATCCCAATACAGACTCATAAAGGGAGAGTAGTTTTTACTATAAATTCTAGAAATATATATACTTGATTGCATAACTACTCACTCAAAATCACAGTAGTAAGTGTATTAGCAATTACGCCCATTTTTCATTTTAACGGTCTTAACAGATAAATTTATCTGCAACAGTGGATTTTCAGGCAATGATGCCAAATAGGTACATTTCTATATTATAACAAATCTTTAGTGAGCAAATAAATAAAAATCCGTATACTACTTGTTATCTCACAATGATAATATGGATTTGTTTTGTTTTGTTTTTGATTTGGCAGAGTGGGAAGGTGGAGGGAGCACCAGAAAGTGTCCAAATTTGAAATGCATTGCTGTCTGGAGTGCACAGCTTTCCAGAACTTTTACCGTTTTTTTTTTTTGCTCATTACCAGGTGTTTCCCTTTGCAGCACCAGAGTCGAGCATTGATAGTAAAAGCATGGCCAGACCAATTTGCTCTCATTTATCTTGAGCCATTGCCAGACTCAGAGAAAAAGAACAAAAGGAAGCATATCCTTTTCATGTATTTTTAAATTGAATGATCTTCCGTGAAATATCTTCATACTATTACATATGTTAGAGAATGTCCTACATTGATGTAGGACTAAAAAACCTTTGAGAAATCTGTGGGTTCAGGGCTAATGGAATGTGCCAAGAGGGCTACCATGCAAGCAGAGAGACCACACTGGGAGGCTCAGAGAGTAATGGTGTAGGCTTCTCTGTCGGGAACAAGACAAGTCCAAATAATAACTGAAAATAGTCTGTCAGTTATTTCCCAATGGCCCTCCCTAGCCACAGGTTAGAAAAATAAAAAATAAAAGGAGTTTGAAGTAAGAAGAAAATATAAACCAGGCAGGTTGTAAAGAAAAACTTGATTGACTTCAAATTCATTGGATGAGCAACTGATTAAAGATGAATGCATAAATACCAGAGAGTTCACATCCCTGGATAGAATAAGAAAGAAAGAGATAAGAGAAGCATACATCCAACTGGGGTGGAATGAAGGGGGCAAAAAACGAGAAAAGCAAATAAAATTTAAAAAGCAAAAGGAGAGGAGAAAGAAAACAAAAAAATTAAGCTGACAGGAAGGAACATATGAAATGCAGCTGTGATGCTCATTTGCTCTTTTAAAATGTAAATTACTTGTGATTTTGAAGTCAAGGTCTTGATATTTTCCTGTGGAAATATAGCCATGTACACTTAAATAGTCTCTTCTACAAAAGAGAGAAAATTAGGAGAGATAATGTAGTTTTACTGCAAGGAATTTAAAAAATAGTCCTAAAAACCTCAAGGCATTTCAGTGTAAGTTGTCTGCAATAGACAACTGCTTTAAAAACCTCCAAATTTCCTAAGCTGATGTAGGCACAAAGAGAGCCAGGGACTTGGTTGCCTGGCAACCGCGCTCTTCACAGGCAGCTGGAGTAAAAGGAACCGCCTGGTGCCAAGTGGCCTTTCACCTGCTTCGTTAAAGGGAAATCAAACTGAAAGCGTTACTTTGCAAGGGCCAAAGCGCCCCTTGAGAACCAGAGGCTGGAGAAACCCTCCTCTAGCTTCACTTTGTTTGGGGAATCATTTGAAGGGGGTTTTCTAATGCCTCAGTAATCAGGAGTGCTTTCTGTCTCCTTGCCCCCTCCTCTAAGTACCACCCTGCATATAACAGGCTGTGAGCTTGGTGTTCTGACGTTGTATACAAGGCAAAGCCATCGTTTTAAACTTTTCCCTCCAAACTGAGAGTTAAACTCTGAAAACCAGGAAAAAGTCTTGTCACTCTTTGAGTGACAACCTTTCAGGAACATCTCCCCAGTTTTTCATTAGATTTGCTTCCTGATAATACTAGGACTAATAAAATTTATTCACGATGAAAAGAAACTTAGAAATAATTACAAAACTATTTTGTGTTTACATAAACACCTGGTGACCGAATTTAGTTTAGGAATCTACTTGGCTGGCTATTTGAGTGGAAATGAGAAAAGTGCCTGGAGGTGATTTCGTATAAAGAATACAGAGAGTTCCCCCCAAAAGCCCATTCCTAAAAGGTATTCTTTTTTTTTTTTAATTTATTTATTTGAGAGAGACAGAGCACAAGCAGGGGAAGGGGCAGAGGGAGAGGGAGAGAGAGAGACAAGCAGACTCCTGCTGAGCGGGGAGCCCAATGCAAGGGTCCATCCCAGGACCCCAAGATCATGACCTGAGCTGAAGTCAGACGCTTTACTGACTGAGCCACCCAGGTGTCCCTAAAATATAAAGTATTCTAATACACACTTTCGTCTGTGGAAATTTTAGATTTTGCTAGAAAATGTAGTTTTGTAATGGCAAAACTTACAGCTTAATGAGTTAACTCCCACTTAGTCCAGCTAAATGAGTAACTCCCATTTAGTCCAGCTCTCTTACAATCAAACAGTAAAATGGGAGTGGAAATTGGACAATTAGTTGCATAGCAGTCAGAAACAAAGCACCGGAGAAAGTAGTGGATTCTGGTCCTCACCCCAGCCACTCCGCACCACACTGGCATTTTAACTTGAGTAGGATAGACATAAGGAATGTACTTCATTTGCATTTGGATTTTTTCTCCAGGTGACTTCTGAATAAAAACCATAAAAGTATAATGTCAAACTTTTCAGGTTATTCAAAGTATATGTATTTATTTTAGTTTTATTCACTACCAGTATGAAGTATAGTTATTTTTTATATCTTTTATAGCACTTATTCACACTTATTTCTTTATCTTATTGTACTTTACTAAAATATGCTTTTTATGTTCAAAATTGTGTGTGTGTATATGTACCTATATATTCCATAATCCACCTCCCTACTCCACCTCCAGAGTTGAGGAGGAGATGTATTTTTATTCTCCACATGACTTCTCAAGGCAGTCTTCTGCGATTGTCAGTAGCTATAGAATCACCTAGAAGACTTTGGTCAATGAAGGTGAAGAGGTGTCAAGCAGCTAAAAAGAAACAGAGAACAGCTTATAAGCATTCCCAATACCTCTCCCAGAGGTCAAATCAATTACTAAAGACTTGGATAAAAGTAGAGAAGAGTGTAATTTTGCTCCAAGCTGAAGACACATCTGACCCAAAGTTTATGGCTTTCACCTTCTCAGGAGTGGCTATAGGAATATTAACTGACATTATTCCTCATCTAATCTTATCTTAAAAAGTAAAAACTCCTAGAGAATGTATTATGTGAGAAAATATAGTATATATTTGGGCGACCAGGGATTCTTAAGCAATTAAATATTTAAGCAGAAGATTATTTTCTCTTCTACGATGGCTAAAGTGTTTTTGTAATAATCAAATATTAAAACTTTTTAAAAATAGTCTTCATTTACACAGTTAAAATGGAAGATGATTTTTTCTTTATTTTAAAAACCTGGCACCATAATTCCTTTGGGGAAAAGCAATTTAGGGTAGAAGGTAAGACCCTGAGGCCTTAGGTTATCTCATAGGTTCTTAAACTTGCCTACATTAGTTGGGATCACCTGGGGAAGTTTTTAAAAATGCTGATTCCCTCCCTACTCACACCCTCCTCCCATCAAGGCTGTAATCTTGATTCCACATCTGAATCAATTCTATACGAAACAGCATCAATATGTGCCCAGGAACTTTTAAGTTAGCTTAGATTTAAAAGTTTAAAAGATGTCATTTTCTGGGAGATGGACTTTAGGAGATTAATTACACTATTGCAGAAAAAAATGAGCACAGTGTTTAATGTTATTTATGCCTAATTGCTTGCCTGACACTAGTGTCTTTCTAGTCACGCGCTCATGTAACCTTCCCTTCTAATGCTGAATCTTAATGTTAATGTCCTAAAAAAAAAAAGTTAAAGGGGCAATTAAAGCTAAAAAAAATTCTAAATTATATAGAAGTGTAAGTAGTAAAGAAAATGTTAGCTCTTACTGTTAGCATCCATGCAGGCTACACTTTGGTAGTGGAAAGTCCTATCAGCTATGCTGTAACCGTACAACTCCAAGTTCACACAGTTTACTTTATAGAAAATAACATAAGCTGAGCAGTTTTTGCCATAAAACCATATATATATTTCCTTAAGGTGTAATATTTTTTCTGATAGAATTTTTAGGGTGTATGTAATATTATGCCATCCCATGAAAGAATGATCAATGTTTTTAATAATTCTCTACCTCTAACATTATTGATGAAAAACAGTGATTTGTGTACAAGAATTAGGATATACCTTTTGTCATTTGCCACCACACACCATTTACAATAATCTGTAAATTTCATCATTCTGTACCTAAGAATAGAATAAATTCTACACCATTCTATGTTACATCTGTTCACCTGACTTACAGCTTCAAGTTGAGAAGTTGGTGCTATTGCTACCTAGTAATGAGAGATACACTGGATTTTCATTTACTGAAGTTCTGTTTTTGGCAACAAACTGTGCTTCTGACCTTTGTCCCTGAATCCTATAACTGTTAGGGTTCCTAGGGTTCAAGAAAGAAAAATCAATTCTGTCTAATTTAAGCAGAAATGGATGTTACTGGAAGGATGTAGGATATTAAGAATTGTTAGAAAAACTGGATATCAGGCTCCCAAATCAGGCAGAAACCAAGCAGACAGGCAGAAGAGCATCAGGCGAGGTCACTCTGCAAAACCAGTCTGGTCAGAAAGCCACCATTAGCTCCACTACCCTAACAACGGTCCACTGCTGCTGTCACTGGGAATTACTGGAGAAACCACTGGATACCATTGTAGTCACTCCTGTGCATTGCAACTGGCACTATATTCTAAACTGTCCCTCCATCTTCATATTGACTACTTTAGAGTCAATGTCCCCATCAGAAGCATTCAATCTGCTGAGCTAATATCATCTACTCGTATACCTTAAATGCCAGGGGTAGAGGGAAAGAAAGTTTGTCCTCCTTTGGCTTCTATAATGGGAGCTGGGGCTCTGGATCCAACCAAGATTTTAGGAATTGAATATTTCTTAAACTACAAAAGGGGTTTGGAAGATGGACAGCCAAAAAAGGAGGAGGCATCTTTGTACCATATTTCCCAAAGACTACACATGTGAACAGAATCATAATTCTGTCATAATGGAGGTTGACATAGAGGGGAGCATCCATTCCATGATAATGAATTTGTAGAATCAATTTCAAATATGAGGAACAGACAAAATTACCATTAGTTAATTTCGGATGACTGACTCTGGGATTAGGTACAAGTTTTGTGTTACTATTTTGATAACTGTGGCCAACATAGGTCATGAAAGCAAATACCAGGAGCCTTAGACACAAGCAATAAATACAGTTACCAACATGGTATGGGTACCATTTAATGGGTAAAAGATTTGATGGCTGAAAATTGGACAGTATTTCTGATGAATAGTGATAACTACACAACATATCAATATTTGTGTGAGGCAAGTAAAGTAGTGGTTAGATGAAATTTTGTAGTTTTAAGTGATTATATTATAAAATAAGTAAGATTTGAAATCATATCTTTAAGAGTCCATGTTAGGAATCCGGCAAAATATGAGCAAATGAAAACAAAAGGAAGTAGAACAAAGAAAATAAAGAAGATAAGAGAAGACTATAAAATAGAAAAATCATTAATTAACAAAACTACAAGTTGGTTCCCTGAAAATATCCATCAATGTAATTCATCTTTTTAACAGAACATAAAATAAGACAAAACCGTCTCAATAGCTGCAGAAAGTATTTTACAAAAGTCAATACTTATTCATGATTTTTTCAAAATCATTCAGAATATTAGTGATATTAATAAATGAAACTAACAAATAACAAAGGAAATACATAATAAGCATTTGAAAAAGTGCTTAACATCCTAAGTTACCGAGAAAATTCAAGTTAAAATCACAATGAGAGGGGCGCCCGGGTGGCTCAGTAGTTAAGCATCTGCCTTAGGCTCAGGTCATGATCCCAGGGTCCTGGGATCGAGCCCCGCATCGGGCTCCCTGCTCAGCGGGGAGCCTGCTTCTCCCTCTCCCACTCCTCCTGCTTGTGTTCTCTCTCTCACTGTGTCTCTCTCTGTCGAATAAATAAATAAAATCTTTAAAAACACACACACACACACAATGAGATAGCACTACGCGTTCACTGGAATAACCGAAATTTAAAAGACTGAACATATTAAATGTTGACAAGGATATAGAGGAACTGGAACTCTCATACACTGTGGTGAGAATGCAAAAAGATGGCCATCACTGCCGAAAAGAGTTTGGCAGTTTCATGTCAAATGAAATACATCCTTACCACAAGACCCGGCAATTCCACTCCTATGTATTTACTGGTAGAAATGAAAACATATATCCACACAAAGACGTGTACTTAATGTTCATAGCAGCTTTATTCAGAATAGTCTAGCACTGGGAACAGCTCAATTGTCCATCATTAAAAAAAGGGATAAACTGGTATTTTATACAATGGTACGCTACTGAGAAATAAAAGGTATGAGTTACTAATATGTGCAACAACATGTGAATCTCAGAAACATTTTACTTAACAAAAGAGCCAGGAAAAAAAGAGAAGGCGAAAACCAGTCCAAGGTGAAAAAATCAGAAGAGTGGTTTTCTTGGAGTTTGAGAGGGTTCATTAACCAGGAAGAGGAATTAGAGAACTTTTTTGTAAAGAATATGTTCTATATCTTGTTATGGATACAGCTCATGGGTATATTATTTTTTCAGACCTCGTTGAATTGTGTCTTTATGATTTATATATTTCAATTTATATAAATTTTACCTCAAAAAGAAAACTTAGCAAATATTAAACTCTAATTAGTAGGTTTGCTTTGCAGTTTATCAATTTTGAAATGCTCTTTTGTGTATTCTAGGCTTCAGCAAGTGAATAAATATATTGAAGATAACTGGAAGAAGTTTTCTCACTTACACACACACACACATACATGTATGTTTTCTATTCACTGAGAAGGCAGAGGAGCAAAGACACCAGTAGCAATGGCATGCCTACTTTCCAGGTCTTAGTTTCTAAATTTATTCTCCACTAAATGGAACCAGGATTCCCAGGAGAAAGAGATGATACCAGTGCTAAGACATGCAAAGTAAAAGATAAGTCTGGAACATCTTGTTGTGACAGAAAGTGAGGAAGTAACGAATAAGGGAACCTATTAAATGAACACAGGAGTCAGCTCAAAAAGACTCATACTGGCTGAATCTGGGACAATTTGACCACCAAAATAAATACTGATAGTAACAGATTATAACCTAGTGAGTAAAATAAGAATCCATGACTCCATACTGACATAAATACATAAATGAATAAAAAAATAAATGCAAAAAAAGGAAATGCACTTTTTATGGTAGAATGCAGACCAATAAATGAAGAAAGGGGGCTGGAGTTAGAAAACCATGAGCCGACATCAAATCTAGTAGATAAAAGTTTGATGAACAGGATATTTACATAGTCTCTCCACAAGCTACCTATTAATTAGGAAGGGAAAATAGTGACTTTCCCATGGAGGAACCTGGTAGACATCACTTTACTCAAGTGATCAGAGCTAATATTACTTAATATTAACATGGTCTGAATCATGTGCCCTGATATGATTCAGTGAGAAGGCTAAGATAACACTTCAGTGAAATTCCAGATAAAAATGCATAACCTGAAACTAATAATTTTGAAACATCATATGAACTCAAGTTGAGGAATATTCTATGAAATAACTAATCTATAACCCTTCAAAAATTTAAGACCAGACACATTAAGTATGGCTGATGATCTGTTCCAAATTAAAAGATACCAAAGAGATATAAAAAATAAATGTAATCCATACTTCTGGTTTGGATCTTGAATCGGGAAAAAAATAAGGAAATGTTCTCATTTTGATAACTATGTTGTCAAAAGGTAAGAGAAAGAACATGCTATTAGGAAACACAGTGAATTATTTAGGAGTAAAACTTGCGATCTCTTCAATTTACTTTTATATGATTCAGGAAAAATAAAATAATATGCAAGTATACAGAGAGGAAGCAAATAGGACAAAAAGAAAATAATTGAATTTGGGTTATGTGGGTATTTCTAGTTCCCTGTACTATTCCTGAAATATTTCTGTAAGTTTGAAAGTGTATCAAAATAAAAAGTTACAAATAAATAAATAAATAAAATGCCAGGAACTCACTCTTCTACCACCATATCCCCCCAGAAAAGCTGTTACACAGGAGATCAGTGAGTCAAAAAAGAATAGTACAAAATTCCAGGGTTTCTAGCTCCAGGGTCTTTGTAGGGTAGTTGCTAAACTTGAGATGGAAGAAAGCTCCTCTTTTGCCCTCCTCGGAAAGGACCCTGAAGGTAATACATGCCTTCATCTCAAGTCTGGTTCTATTTTGACTGATTACAAGAATAGGACTAAGGAAGCAAGAATCAGGCTAATTATTCTCCTGCCTTAGGAAAAAAATCTTTCATTGTTGGTGAAAGAGTTTTGATGCATTTTTTATGAATGATAAAGAAAATTTTTTCTAAAATAGCTGGATATTTGTAAGCCTATAGTTATGCTGAAGACTCAAAATGCACACAGCAGTTTGAGCGCTGTCTATCATTAACTGTGTGAGGTTTAAGCATTCTGTTTAGTGAGATCAAGATTCTTTTTGTTTGAGAAAAAAAAAACGACTGAATTTGTTGGGAGTGGGATCCAGGGACATTTGCATCCTTTTCTTCACCAGAACATTTTTCCTATTCATTTGTATCTTGTTGTCCACAGTCTTTATGTCATAAGGTACAGCATAGTTTTTACCCACTAATGAGCCCTGATCAGAATTTAACCCTTGTAGGTGATATTTACACTGGAAAGGATACGTATCCTTCGGATATGCCCTCAGTAAGTCTGAAAAAATCCACAGTAATAAATTATCCATTCTTTTCCAAATTTGAAATATTTATTGGAAGTGACATTTCCTGTCATTCAACTAGACATAAAATGCCTAATATATAAACTTATCAGCAGAATACATACTAATAGTCTTGCCATTAGCTAAGGCTAGTACCTTGTGGGATGAAAGACACTCTACTCATATGTCTATTTTCTTATTGTTGCTTAAAAAAATTTTAAAGTAAAGCAGCTAATTCTCATTGGAATAAAAATTTGTATTGGACATCTTATAATTATATTATTCTTTATGATCTCTCTGATCTTTGGTTTCCTCTTTTGTAAAATGGAAATTAGAAATATTAAATGAAATAACATATATGAAGTGCTTAGTACAATGACTGGCACATAATAAATGCTCAATAAATGGATCCATATATATATATAAATTATTTTATATTTAAGTTAAGACTACTATACTAAACATGTGTTTATTAGCTCTGAGATCAAGAAACTAGAGATCTCAGAAAAATTTTAGCCAACACTCAGCAAAACAAATTGGGAGATAGAACCCCAGGCTAGTGGCATGCAGAGAGGTTGGTGAAAAACAAGTTAGTTTCCACCACCAGCCCCTTCAGAAACCCGGCAAAGCACAGGATTTGGAAGCATCTGATACAGAGGAAGGCAGAAAATTACAGAGAATAAAACAGTTATGGGGAGGGGTGAAGGAGGGATACAGAAGATAGGCTGACAGTCTATGTTCAGCACCTTCAATTTCCCTCTTCCACTTCCACACACTGAATACAAGTGGTCAAGTACCTTATCCCCAGGGACAGAAAGGCTTAGGTATAAAGGTTTTGTCACTGAAAATATTGAATAGTGGAGATAAAATCATTGGAATATGAGGCACATAGTAGAGCAAGGATGAGGTACATAATTGAAAATAAGAGTAATTACTAAACCACTGTAAACATGACAGACTGATCCCAGGACCTGCCCCACCCTATACAGATGATTGGAAAACAATGGGCAGGCCCCATGTAGAAGAGTGGAGAACTTTTTTCTGGAGAAATTAAAAGATTCCAGAGACTGACCTCCTTGCATGGATGTTTGAGGCCTGAGTGACTGACCATCATTCAGACCAATTTCACAAGAGTGAGAATTACTCACTGCAAGCACCAGAGGTCACAGAGCTTCCAATCAAAATTTAAGGGCCTTAAATGACCCAAATCAACAAAATCATGAATGAAAGAGGAGAGATCACAACCAACACCAAAGAAATACAAACAATTATAAGAACATATTATGAGCAACTCTATGCCAGCAAATTAGATAACCTGGAAGAAATGGGTGCATTCCTAGAGATGTATCAACTACCAAAATTGAACCAGGAAGAAATAGAAAACCTGAACAGACCTATAACCACTAAGGAAATTGAAACAGTCATCAAAAATCTCCCAAGAAACAAAAGCCCAGGGCCAGACGGCTTCCCAGGGGAATTCTATCAGACATTTCAAGAAGAATTAATACCTATTCTCCTGAAACTGTTCCAAAAAATAGAAATGGAAGGGAAACTTCCAAACTCATTTTATGAGGCCAGCATTACCTTGATCCCAAAACCAGACAAAGACCCCATCAAAAAAGAGAATTACAGACCAATATCCTTGATGAACATGGATGCAAAAATTCTCACCAAAATACTAGCCAATAGGATCCAACAGTACATTAAAAG
>NW_027397068.1:17390519-17568965 GCF_003265705.2 Callorhinus ursinus
AAAAAAAAAATTTAAGGGCCTTGTTGTTAAATAGGAATGGTCATCAGGGATCAGGAAACATGTGCAGAAAGTCTCCAGAATGTAAGAGAGAGGCCAAGTAAGCAAACCAAGAAAAGAGATCCAGAGAGAGAGAATGCATGAAATGCAAGAACATTTCAAAATTAAAACCAAGCTGCAAATTAATGTATCAGGGAGACAGAATTTTTTGCATCAATAAAAATGGATGTCACTTAGAAGGAAAAACTAAAATAACATAGTTGAAACAAAAATTTCTACAGAAGCCTGGAAGTAAACAAAATGTCCAGAAGAAGGAAAATAGGAGAGAAAAGCTAAGAATTAACAGCATCAAACCAAGAGCTCAAATGACTAATTACTATGAGTTTCATAAAGAGCATAGAAGGAAAGTCATGGGGATAAAAATATTTTTTAAAAGCAGACTTTTCCAAAACTAAAAAAAATGTGCATTTCCAGATTAAAAAAACCCAAAAATGTACCAGCACAATTATTTTTTTATATATCCAAAACAAGGCATATTATCATGACATCTCAGAATACCATGTTAAAAAGACAACCCTAAACAATTAATAATAATAATAATAATTTTAAAAAGAAGTCACATCCAAAGAGTAAGAATCAGAATTACATCAAGCTTTTCAACAGCAGCACCTGATGATTCAGAAGGAAAGTAATTTTCAACCTAGAATTTTTTCATTCAAGGATAAGAGTAGAATAAAGATATTTTTATATATGCAAAGATTCATAAAATTATCCTTCCTTTCTTAAGCATTGTTGGAAAGGAGCACAGAATGGAAAAAAATAATTCTACACAGGCATTCGTGCCAGTTTGACAAATAAACTGTTTCCTTATAACTTAAATACTAGCTTATCTGTGATAGTAAGGGAGAAAGAGGAACAATCTATAAATGATGAATCAAGGCAAAATTTTAAGCATAGTATTTAAAATTACAAGGTAACCAATACAGAAAATAAAAAGTAACAAAATTTTATTGAAAGGAAAAGGGGGATAGTATAAGTGAGATAAATTTTCATTTATCAGAGAAAGTTCATATAATGTTTGAAATCGATACTCAAAAGTTGTTTCATAAACATATCTTCATATGCCTATAGCTGGAGTTTGGATCTATAATGACATGCCTGAAGAAAATGCCCATTCCCATCTTCCCATGGAAGCCAAGTCCTAAGAGATGATGAAATCAAGAGAGATTTTTAAAATTCCAGTGAGTTGTCAGAAAGTGTGCATTAGGCACCATGACTTAAGTATTAGGAACACATTGTGGTTCCAGGGGCAGCAGAAACCTGCACTTGAAGTGGGTCACAAGGATCCCTGGCTGCCAAAGCTGGTGAATTCATCGTGAGCAGGGTATGAAGAGAATACAGTCTACCCATTGGCTGTACCGATTGGTAAGAAACTAGAATAAATATTGAGAAAATGCCAACACTTAGAGCCTATGACACTAAATATGGTTCAGCTGTAACCCATGGGTAGGCCCAGTGGAGTATCAGTAGGAGTATCTCAGCTGTCTCTTTCTCTTCAGGAGGCACAAATCAGTAGCTGGAGCAAAGGATAGCAGAGACTCTGATCCTGATTATACGGGTCATTTCCACCCACACCACCCACTCCCACATTTGGAGCCAAATCTCTTTTGGAAAATCTGAGAGCCACAAGAAGTAGGGTGTGCTGAGAGCCTACCAGTCATTTTGATGAAGCTATTCATTCACTGGAAGTATATACAAACTGCTAAAGCAAGTCTTCCTGGAAAAACTTCCGATTCGAAAGACCTAACGGGAATTTTTATATCTGAGATCTAAGATTATCATTCACCATATTCCTGAAAACAGTTCTCTCAACACTCCCTGATGGAGTTGTGAGAATTCTCTGGACCCCAAGTTGGATGACAACTATAGGAAGCTCTTTGTGATTATCAGCTAAACCACAGATGTCCGCAGAAACATGGCTTTTTTCTGAGTGACATACCCTGCAAACACCAAGCTTTGTGAGTGAGAGGCGTCTCAGTAGGACAGCTGCAGTAAAAGAGGCTTCAGATAGCACATCACGTTGTACTTTCTTCAGATTATGTTATACACACACCCCACTCACATCATCCTGTAACATCTGCATGAGTCAGAGGAAAAAGACAACGCTACAATCAACTATAAAAGATAAAACATGATAGGGCATGAAATATAAAGTATATAATTTGTGATTCGAAAGTCTGAGTTCTGTTTGTCCTGCAACGGTACAAATATTTGCAAGTTCTTAAACCAAGGATCCTGTGGAGAGATCTATCGTGAATATAAAGGATTATTTGTCTCTAATTATCATTCCTTGGGTCTGTAGTAACCTGTGAGGAGCAGGAGATCTTGCGACATGCTCCATTTTAAAAGCCAAGTTTGTCTCTGGTTGTACTGTGATACAACCAACTCTTCCGTCTTGTTTGTAAGATGATGTTCATTTTGCCCTTGTCCTGTTCCCAGATTAAACATTGACCTTTAAGGGAAAGTGTAGCTTTATGCTTCCTCTTTGTTTCTCTCCCTCGGGGGGCCCTCCTTCCCTTCCACTCTTCCTGACCTCTGAATGTTGATCCCTGATCCCTCTGCTGAGAAGACCCTTCCCTTCCAGTCTCCAACCCTTTCCCCCTCTATGTGGCCAGATTGTATAGGCTGTTTCAGAATCTGGCTGCAGTATTTAACAAGGTGATACAACAAATTATTCCAAACTTGGTCGCTTAAAATAACAATAGCAATTATCTCACAGTTTCTGTGGGTCAGGAGTCTAGGCATGGCTTAACTCCCAGGGCTTAACTCAACTGGAAAGGATCTTTTTTAAAGATTCAATTCTTCATAGCTGCTGGACTGAGGCCTTGGTTCCTCATCAGCTGTTGGCCAGAAGGCCTTTCTTGGTTCTTGCTATGTGTACCTCTCCAGAGGGCATCTCACAAACTTGCCGCTTGCTCTGTGAAAGAGAAACAAGCTATAAAGCAAGAGAGAGTGCGAGTAAAATGGAATTCACTCTTTTGTAATCAAATCATAAAAGTAATAGCTGATTAATTTTGCTGTGTTCATCTCATCAGATGCAAGTCACTAGACCCATTCAAGGAGAAGGGATTATCCAAGGGTGTAAATACCCAGAGGTGAGGATCACTGGAAGCCATTTCAGAGATAACCCACCAAGCATGCTTGGAGTAAAGGGGAGGGCAAGTATTTGCAGAGATTGGAGGAGAGAGAGAGGGTTGGGAGCTATGTCAGAGCTGCCTACCACCCTGGCTGTATGGCTTGCCCGTTCCAGATCCACATCTATCCTTTTTTGTCTCCTTTGATTCACCCTAGACTCTCACTGTGTCTTTACCATGAGGTTCTATACTCATTGAACCCTTGGTTTTAACCATTTTTGCCCTGATTGTCTAATTTTCTCTCCTGCCCAGTAGCTAACACATATATGTTGGTATATGCATAGATTATAAAGCATTTACCCGTAAGGAACTGAGTTTCAGAAAGAGATATAACCAAGAGGCAGAAAAGCAGTGGTCAGAGAAGTAGATAGTGCAGGATCATAGCAATGAGTGGTTTTAAGCATTCAGTGGTCAGCCTTGTGTCTTCTACTCAAAACTGGACTCACCAAATCACCATGCTCGATCTAGGGTATTATTAGCAAACTGCAGTGCTTTATCACTGGGTTCTTTTGTAAGTTTAACAAGCTTGATATAGTTGATGTTCGATTACTATAATAATCACAGAGAGTTGTAAATCTTAAATACAAAAATATCACATTTACTTTGACTATAACCATAGAAACTGGATTAATATCAGTCCTCTTTGCTTATTAAGGTCAGGTTTTCACAGTGGTTGCTATGGTTGTGTTTGATGGCTTTCATTGACTGCATAACAATTAGAAACATTTTCCTGAGAACTAATTTTTCTGGTAACCACGGACTGAAGCGAATTAAGGTCCAGCCACATTTTGTACTTTGATCTGCCATTTCTTCCACAGTCACAGTCACAGCTACATACAAAATCAATCAGCAGAAAATGCTTATTTATGTCATCTATGGCTTTCCAACAAATAGCTTATGAAAACACCTTTCATATGGATAATGACTAGAAGTGAAAAGTGGATGGATTCCCAGTAATTACAGCCTGGTGTTGCTTTAATCGCCAGTAAGTAGTCTATCGTTAAGAAACCTTACCTGCCCAGAGCAGGTCAGGACACAAATTGTGACTAAAATGAGGAGACAAATGGGAAAAAGAAGAGATAGTTATTTTACTCCACCTTGTATATTTCCCCCTGCACCACACCACACTGTATTGCATTTGTGTGTCTTTTCATTTAAATAAAGGTATTTAAGTGACAGCTGATGAATGGTGCATTTGTATTCCAGGACCACTCTCTCATAGCTTCGGATTATATACAGATGAAAAATAGCCCATATGGCTTTTGAACAAAATGAATGGCTGCAAGCTCTGAAAAATGCTAGTGGAAAGGTTGGCATACTGAAAGGTTAATTAAAATTTGACTCTGCAGGATGGATACTTTTATTTATAGAACCTTCGGCTGATTTTCAGCAGCCATGTTTTCTTCTAATTAAAATAATATGAACAGCTAATAGCAATCAGCTTAAAGAACTGAATATTTTAGAGAAGGGATGATTCATAGGCTTTTCAATAACCATTTTACAATAGGTGTCTCCACTAAAGAGCACATAAAACATTTGCATTCAGCCATTGTCTAGTTCAAATGTCAGGAAATATTAAGTTGGAAAAAATGAGGAGTAAATTATTTAAAGTGGCCTAAAATAAGTCACTGATATTATCATGTAAATTTGATATTTCCCTAAAGGTTTGGGAATCATTCTCTTATAACATAAATTCTGAGAAAGTGGGCCATTAGGAGCATTATTTAAAAAAATAGGAATTTCCTTATACATTCATATAGATAACAAATTGGTAAATAAAATATTTAACAGAAGCAAAAGCTTGTCATGGGAACATTATGTACACATTCAGACAGATACAAAGATGATAGATGATAGATAGATAGTGATAGATAGATGATAGATGATAGATAGTGATAGATGATAGATGATAGATAGATAGTGATAGATAGATAGATAGATAGATAGATAGATAGATAGATAGATAATAGATAGATAGATGATAGATAGATAAAGATATCTAGATAGATACAATAAGAATCATTTCATCATAGTAACTTCTGTAGGATTCAGCAAACTTTTCCCCAAGTCATTGAGAATGACTAAAGAAACAGATTAAAATCTGAAGTGAAAGATGGAAAACATGAATAAATAACTATATATGAGAAGTAAAGTCTTTAAAAAAAGAAGAAGAAAAAAGAAGAAGACAAAGGAGAAGACAAAGAAGAAGAAAAGGAGCCTATTGGAAATGTACACGTCCCAAGTAAGTATACACTCCCATGGTGACAGAAGCAACCTGGCCATCCCACTACTCCTCACCCTATTTCTCTTTTCCACATCGTCCTCAATAACAAAACTCTTGAATTTTAGCTGGGCACATCACCTGTTAGAATCAAGACTCCACATTCCCACCTTCTGCAAAGCTAAGGAGGACCAGTGGTTTGGCCCTGGCCAGTGGAATGTAAGGAGCCGTGGTGTCTGAATGTTCTGCGAAGGGTCCATCCTCGTCTTTCCCCTTTCCGCTGACCAGGACGTCGATGTCCACGCTCCAGACGGAGCAGTCTTCTAAGGTGATGGGTGGACTTGGGAATGCAATGCTTGCAAGGCTGAAGAGTAAAATAAAAGAAGTCTGGGACTCTAATATTGTGGAGGGTCAAACCACTCCTGGATCACTCTTCTTAACTTGTACTTTAAGAGAGAAAGCAATTTCTACCTTTTAAACCCACTGTTGCTCGGTTTTGCTGTCCCTTTAGGGTGAACCTAAATCCTAATTAAATACACTCTAAGGTGTGGATTTATTCTAGAGAAACAAGTCAAGGCAATATCTCTACAATATAAGACACACTGCCTAACTTTAAAAACCCAAACATAGAGTCTCCGTGGAGAAACAGAAGTGCACTAGACCAGTTATTCTCAACTTCCGTTGTGTATCAGAATCACCCAGAGAGCTTGTAAAAACACAGAAACTCCCAAGCCCCCAAAGATCTGATTCAGTAGGTCAGGGTGGGGCTGAGAATTTGCATTTCTAATAGCCTCCTGGGTGATGCTAATGCTGCCTGACTGCAGAACACACACCAGGTCTCACAGCTCCGGAACACACCTCCACCTCTAACATATGCACATTCTGTAAGTCCCACAGCGAGATACAACTGCTCCTTGCCCTATCATCAGGATATTCTAATTTCTAAATGTCATGCAAAGCCACTTTTAACATCCTGGAATACCTTACCATTCACCTAACCTCCATACCTTCATTACTTTAAATTGACTGGAGCTCACAAAATAGCTAAATGAACATAATACAAAAATCATGTTTTTTATTCATTATTTAGGGTAATACATTCATTTCAAGTTCCACTTCAGAAATCAGGTAAAATATAAACAATCAAATTATAGAAAAGGGGTTTTCGGGGGGGGGGGGAGTGGGTAATGTAATTATCTGACCATTTGTTTCAGATCACCTAAGGGCACTTATTAAAAATGGAGATTCTGGGCCCCATCCCACACATACTGGAATTGGAGTACCTGAAGACAGGGCCTAGGAATCTTTTATTTAACAAGTTCCCAGGGGATTCTGATGAACCCAAACGTTTGCTAATCACTGATCTTGTTGTTGAAGTGCCATCAGAGACACTAGCTCAGACTCCTGGAGGATATTTTTCAGCATGACTGAGCATGAAACAGACAAGCAGAATGATCTCCATAAGGCTGCAGGCAAAAAGACTGAAACCCACTTGTGGTAACCAGAGGGTGAGATAGCAAGTATTACCAAACAAAATTATCTAAATAATGGAATCCTTCCATTGAACACTGTATGTGAAAGCTATTTTTACCACTAAATTCAGGCTACTATATGAAATCCCACCCACATAGTCACAAAAGGCATTGTTTTATAGGAGGCCTTTGGCAGAAGACACGAGGAGAGATGTTCATATCCGGAAGAAAGCTGAGAAAGTCACATCCCTATTTTTTTCAACATTCCACAGACCTAAGAGGTAGCAAACAGATAAGAAATAAGACATACAAATAGCCAACAGGTACATGAAAAGGTGCTTAGCATCACTAATCATCAGAGAAATGCAAATCAAAACCACAATGAGGTATCACCTCACACCTGTGAAAATGGCTATCATCAAACAGAGAAGAGTTGACAAGCACTGGAAAGGTTGTGGAGAAAAGGGAACCTATGTGCACTGCTGATGGGAATGTAAATTGGTATGGAAAACAGTATGGAGGTTCCTCAAAAAATTAAATATAGAACTACCATATGATCCAGCAATCCCACCTCTGGGTATATATCCAAAGGAAATGAAACCATTATCTTGAAGAGATACCAGTACTCTCCTGTTCATTGCAGCATTATTCAGAATAGCCAAGATATAGGAACAACCTAAGGGGCCATCAACAGATGAATGCATAAGATAATGTGATATAAAGATAGCAGAATATTATTCAGCCTTAAAAAATAAGGAAATCCTGTCACTTGCAACAACATGGATGAATCTGGAGATCATTGTGTTAAGTAAAATAAGCCAGACAGAGATAGGAAACACTACATGGTATCACTTATATGTGGAATCTTTTTAAAAAATAAATAAAAAGTCAAACTCATAGAAACAGAGAGGAGAAAAGTGTTTGCCAGGTGGTTGGCGGGGTGGGGGAGAAATAGGGAGAGGTTGGTAAAAGGGTACAAATCTCAGTTATAAAATGAATAAGGTCTGAGGATCTAATGTACAACATGGTGCTAACACTACACTACATAACTAAAATTTGCTGAGAGAGTAGGACTTAAATGTTTTCACCAAAAACAAAAGTAAATATGTAAGGTGATGAATGTGTTAACTAATTCATTAACTCCATAAGGGGGGATCTTTTCACAATGTATATGTGTATCAAGTCATAAAGTTGTACACTTTAAATAGCTTATAGTTTGGGGCGCCTGGGTGGCTCAGTCGGTTAAGGGTCTGACTCTTGGTTTTGGCTCAGGTCATGATCTCATGGGTCATAAGATCAAGCCCCATGTTGGGCTCCACACTCCGTGGGACATCTGCTTGAAGATTCTTCCTCTCCCCCTACTCATGCACTCTCTCTATATCAAATAAATAAATAAATCCTAAAAATAAAATAATATAAATAGCTTACAATTTTGTCAATTACACCTCAATAAAGCTGAAAAAAATTTAAAAATTACATTTTTTAGAAAGAAATAATAACCAGAGCAGTCAAAAAGCTGATTCTACCTCCTTAATATCCCTCCAACCCACCCACTTATATTGAGTTCCACCCTCACACCACAGTATTGGTCATCATCATGTCCCCTTGACTCCTGCCATTACCTCCTACCTGGCCTTCCTCTCTCAGCCTTACTCACCTCCAACCAACGCTTCACACTGCCATCAGAATGACTCTAGACACACATCAGATCATGACACTGTACCACTTAATATCTTTCTGGACTCCTCATGGTCATGAGGATCAAGTCCAAATCCCCTAGCATAGCGAAAGCCCCTCATGCAGTTTTCCTTTCCTATGCCTCCAACATCATCCCTCACCAACTCCCTCTAACTTGCAACACATCTAACTACTTGCAGTTCCTGACGTGTGCCCCACCCTCTCATCTTCAGGCTTTTCCCTCGGCTTGGAAAGCCCTCTCCACAAATCTCTACCCACCTACACCTTTCCTCCCTGGATAACTCCCACTCAGCTGTCAGGACTCTGTTCAGGTGTCATCCCTTTCTGGAAGTCTCATCTGACACCCACCCTGGCTGGGATTTTCTGTCATTGTTATCTCTGAAGTCATCTTTCTTCCTTCCTTCCCTCCTTTCCTCCTTTTCCTTCTTTCTCCTCTCTCTTTTCTTCCCTCTCTTCTTCCTTCTCTCCTTCCCTTGCTCTTAATATACATACTAAGTGAATAAAATTGCTATTTCTTAGCCCAAAATTATGAACTTGCAACTCCCAGTAATTGTAAACATTTCTGGATCATAATTCATCTTTGATATACTTTTCACACTCTGTTATATGATTTGAAGGACTATTGAACAGTGGTGTCCTGAGGAAAACTAAGGAATAGAGAGTTTGCCTTGGTGCTCATACCATGTAGCTTTCAGGGTCTCCCCATTTGTTTTTTTTAAAGATTTCATTTATTTATTGAGAGAGAGAGACGTGCACAAGTGGGGGGGAGGGGCAGAAGCAGAGGAAGAGAGAGAATCTCAAGCAGACTCCATGCTGAGCATGGAGCCCAAAGTGGGGCTCAATCCCACAACACTGAGATCATGACCTGAGCTGAAATCAAGAGTTGGACACTTAACTGACTGAGCCACCCAGGCGCCCCAGGGTCTCCCTGTTTTTATGCCTTCACTGAACCAGAACTTTATTGTTCCCACAAGACACCTATTAACAGGACTACACACACACACAAATACACGTATATATCCGTGTGCGGACATCAGGAAGCAACCAGATGAGCATGGCATGTGGACCTTCGAAGAAGAGGCACTGTCAGAGAACAAGGTAAACCAGAAGATAAATGCGGAAAGAATTGCCTCAGAGGCACTACTGGACTCAATTCTATTTATGATCTCAGCAGTATTCTATTATTCAGGTACTAGTCAGCACTTCCCTGTGTCACACACCCAGCCAGCCTATTATAAACAGCCCCAGGCCAGGAAGAGATGCAGTTTACTTAATTAACTTAGATGACCCAGTGTCTCCACCTCCTGCCATCTCACCTGCTTCCACGTTTGTGTTTTGGCAAAATCTTCAGCACCTCTCTGGCTCAGCTCTCTGATGAACATTCGCTGCTGGCATCCAGTCCTGGCTTTCCACACGTGCATACCCTAGGTCTCAAATACCGCATCATTTGCCACCTGGCTTCTCTATTTTCCCTACATTTCCATGATTTCAGATTTTTATGCCTCATACCATTATGGGTACATCAATAGGAGAAAAGTTTTCGAGCTAAGCCTTGGCAACACTGGTGTTTGAAATTTCATTTAACTTTTTGTAAAGTCGACATAATTCATGCCATGTTGTGGACTCAGTGGCTCTCTAAAAGTTCCAAGTTAAAAGGATCTCTTCAGGTACTGCCAAGTAGAAACACTGGAACTGACCAGATAAAGCCATCAGATTGAGGAACCCCATAATACTTGGGAGTGGTTCCTATTGGTTTGTAATCTCTTTACAAATTCCTCATGGATTTCCTGATCCATCTGTCACCTGGTCCACCAGGCCTCATATGAATCTGGCAATATCCATATGATGGTATTGATGTTACTATGGTTTTAAATTACTTTAAATGTTTGATCAATATTGATTTTGAGCTACTCTTTTATTATCAATATTAATTTGGAATTAAAAAATTCAACTTTGCATTCGTTACTGAGATTTATTTCACTGATCCTTGCATAAGAAGAATAACCTTCTCTTTCCTAATCTTATAGGGTAAAATATAAACCTACATGATGAATGGAAATATTTTTCTCATCATACTGGTCACCCTCTTAGGAACTATCATCTCCTTATAATCTATACTTTGAAAAATCTCTTTGTTTTATAGTTCAAAGCAAATTCATCATAGAAGATGTCAGCTTAGAGCAGAGGGCAATAGATGACTCTTTATCCAAAGACCAGGAAAAGCATTAATTATAAGAGAATGCAGCAAACCTCCCTACTCTGCTTCAGAAACTCTCTTAGTTCTTTTCCTTTGGGATACAATCTAATGTTATGTATTCAAATTTTGGCCCCTACTGTTAAAAAACTGATAATAGTGATGTTCCTCAGAATAAATCTATCAAAAGTTTATTCTAGCACAAGTGACAGATGATAGATTTAACCAGCAATACACCCACCTACACACACACACACGCACACACACACACACACACACACACACACACACAATCCAGAGCTCATGGGATATTAAAATATATATTTAAATGATCTATTCTCAAGTATAAAATCAGAGGACTGAATGTCAATGAAACTAAAGTTTCTTCTTTCCTTCCTAGAAACTAAAATTTCTAAACTTAGAAATTCAAAATTTTTAAAACAATCTGTTTTCCAGTGGTATTTTTCCCTTTTTATCTCATTTTTGACAGTCAAAATTCTGAGGTAAGAGAAATAGGTAAAATTTCTATTTGCTTCTTTGGTGGTATTTGAGGAAGTTGTTTTAAATGTCAGTTGTCATAGCACCAGGGCTGTGTTCCAAGGCTGCCTGTCTGTCACACAAGACTGTTACTAGTAAAAGTTCCTCTCCTTACCTTAGCCATTCTTACACTGATAATTATACTGAGAATCTTACTGCTGATCTATAAACTAAATTTTTCTGGCTATATTTTTATTAGAGAAAATAAGGGCTTATGTTGAATTATTGAGTCAAAACATGAAATGCCTTGGTAATTTTGCTTAATTCTCTTTTACCCTTGTGACTGGAACTGCTACCTCTTATTTTCCTTGATCCCACAAATACACGTTTGTTAATTTTTCTTTTTTGTTCTTTTTCTGCATTTTTTGTTAGATCTGTATAAGTTTTTTCATATTTCAAAACAAACATATGTCCATGAATTCTGTGAAAGTAAAAAATGTTTTCAGTAAGGCCTCTGGAAACTAAATGCTAATTCCCACATTACAATAAGAAATCTCAAAAGATGTAGGATCTACAGAAAACAAATACAAGCACAGAAGATGTGTTTCTCTGAATATGCTAGTTTAGAAATGTATAGTCACTTAACTCAAGTTTAAGGAAGACTTTCCTGTTCCCATTCCTAAATTCTATAGTGAATCCAATTCCATGTGAATTCATTTTCATGGGGAAAAACTCCACAGTTGGGGACCATTTGAGTACCATAAAAAAAAATCAATCCAGAATAATAACTGAGTCAGTGGTAATAATCGTAATAATAATAATGTCACTGATAATTTTCTAACCAAGGACTATATGTTGTATTTCTGTTAAAGCTAATAATAATAATATTGGCACTGATAATTTTCTAACCAAGGACTATAGGTTGTATTTCTGTTAAAGCTGTTAGGAAATCCTTATGTGGCTTTTTAAGTACCGGGAAAAGATTGTGAACCTTATCTTTTCCTCTCCTCCATACCTTCTCATTTCCAAGATTAGTAGGTAAACGAGCCTCCCATTCTTTATGTCTGAGGCTACATCATTGAGTCCTGTGTGACTGAAGCTGAAAACTACAGCAGAATGATTACATTCAAAGAGCACTCTCATGATCAATAAATAGACAAAGAAAATTTAACATCAGTCTCCCCATGGCAGTAAACTCGCCTGTTATTTGAGTAAATCAGGGCCATTTATTTAACAAATATTTATGGAAGTCCTATTTTTTTTAAAGATTTTATTTATTTATTCATGAGAGACAGAGGGGGAGAGAGAGAGAGAGAGAAGCAGAGGGAGAAGCAGGCTCCCAAGGAGCAGGGAGCCTGATGCAGGACTCGATCCCAGGACCCTGGGATCATGACCTGAGCCGAAGGCAGATGCTCAACCATCTGAGCCACCCAGGTGCCTTATGGAAGGCCTATTTTGCGTCAAGCTATTTTTTACTCCTGGGGCTACAAAATCTGATAAGTTAAGCTTTCTGCCCCCATTGAGTTTTCCATATATCGGGAAACACAAATCAATGAATTGTCTGACAATCAGGGTCACCCTGTAATCTCTATTGAGTTGTGAGAAAGTGACACCTGTGAAGACAGATTAAATTAAGTTCAAATTTCCCTCTGCCATTCACTGGTTGTGTAACTCTTAGAAAGTCATTTAACCACTTTGAGCCTTAACTTTTGCATCAGGAAAAGAAGGATAACAATACCCTGCAAGAGTACTATGGAAAATCTACTTAGTCGATAAACATTTCTTGACAGGTACTATGTGTTAGGCACTTTTCTAGGCCTGGAATATATTATGAACATAGCAGAGATCCCTGCCCTTTTGATGCTTGTGTAATTCAAGAATATTGCCTGCTGGGGTGCCTGGGTGGCTCAGTCGGTTAAGGGGCTGCCTTCGGCTCAGGTCATGACCCCAGGGTCCTGGGATCGACCCCTGCATCCGGTCTCCCTGCTCAGTGGAGAGTCTGCTTCTCCCTCTCCCTCTGCCTGCTTCTCTGTCTACTTGTGCTCTCTCTCTATCTCTCTGTCAAATAAATAAATAAAATCTTAAAAAAAAAGAATATTGCCTGCCACTGTTCAATAATAACTATTGTCATTACTATACTAATACAAAGTATTTAGTAAGTTTAATTCAAAAAGAATAAGAAAATGTTTACACTCTCAGATTTTACAATCAACAATAAGTAAGACAAATAACAGACTGAAAACAAGGCACCTAAAGATAAAAAATTTAGAGTAAGCATTATATGCAAGGTTGAAATGCACCTGTTTCAAATAAATACCAGGAATATGAATTTGAGTAGAATGTTGGGATTCATACTCAGCTATGAGGGAACAGTCAGAAGAATTCAATGTGAGCTCATGTGGTGAGAAGGTTACTGTCTCATGTCTAATCAACCCAGGAAGGCCAACCAAACCATGTTACTCTCTGTTCCAGAGGCTGCGCATGGTGTACAGCACGGGTTCTCTCTCACCTCTACTGAGCTAGCTCCTGTCGCTGCTGGAAGTCTAGCTGACTGGCTCTGGAGACCAACACTATGTCTTCAATATGATACCACCCCTCTAGGAGACCAATCAGCCACTTTGATGGCAAATTGATTATTTCAGATGTTGTCTACTCCAGGGGGGCAGCAATTCGCCCTTTAACAAAATTAGCACATATTCTGGGTATAGTTTGCTCTCCTTGTGTGGAGTCCTTTACCAGATCACTCTGTAAGGGCTTACAGAGTGTTTATTATCATGGGATCCCTTGTAACATCACTACAGGCCAAGGGACCAACTTCACAGGAAAGACAGCATGATGATGAACATACACACAGACTTTCCTGGTCCTACCACAAACTTCATCACTCAAAAGTTGCTCTCCTAATTTCACATTGTAATGGCCCTTTAATAGTCTAGCTGAGATTCCAGCTTGTGTGTGCAGTGCTGTCCTTCAAAGTGCAGTATATACACTGAACCAATGTCTATTTTACAGAGTTATGTCCCTGGTCTGGGAACCAAGGTGTAGAAATAGGGGTGGTTTTTCTAAATGTCACTCCCAGTAATCCACTTGGAGAATTCACACTTCCTGTTTCCACAACTTTTGCCTCTGCTGATTGGCTCTGGTTCCTGGGGATAGAGGAGGAGATACTTCCACCAGGGGCACAGCAAAGGCTACAGTCAATCTAAATGTATGTCTTATATTTTTAAGCAATTTTAAGCTCCTCATGCCTGAATGCCCCAAGGTAAAAACTAAGAGTTGCTACACTATATTAACAAGAGTAATCGAGGGCACGGTCTGCATGGAGCACTGGGTGTTATGAACAAACAATGAATCATGGAACACTGCACCAAAAACTAATGATGTAATATATGGGGATTAACATAACAATAAAAAAATTAAAAAAAAAAAAACAAGAGTAATCGATAATCAGCTACTCCCTGATTATTGTGAAGAGATAGAATTGTTGTTAGATCATGGACAGAAAGTCTGGGACTCAGCAAAATGACTGATTTACCTTTGAGCACTTCCATATGAGTAACAACTCTTAATGGACAATTTTAGCAACAATTGCCTTACAGAGGTACAATAACCACAGTCTCGGATACCTCAGGCATAAAGATCTGGGTTACTGCACTCACTAAGCATTCTAGATCAACAGAAGTGCTGGGTGAGGGTGAGGAATATATCGAATGGGTGGTAAATAAAGTAGGTGATGACTGTGAATTGTGGCCTCAGCATCAGCCCCAGCATCAGAGAGTATAGCTTGTCCTACAAATCTTTCTATGTAAATCTTTTTTGATAGAAATTTTGAGTGTTCACCAGCCTGAAGAAGCTATCACAGGACAGAGTGAAACTTAATAGGAGCAAGAGTGACTCTAAATGGTGAAGGGATGGAGTGTAGCCAAAGCTGTCAATACCCTGGTGTTCCTGACTTCCAAACATCAGTATCTCCGTATGTCAGACAGCTTTCTCCAAAGCCTTGGGAGAAAGCATCAGGCCGGAAGCACCAGGAATCAACACCATCTGGGAACCATTATCCAACCATTGACAGAAATAAGGTAGCCTCTTTCCCTTGTGTGGGATACTTTTGAGGTGCTTCTTCTACACCATATCCCCGAGTTTTCCTTTGAAATTAAGCTCTGTTAGCTCATAGTAATAGCTGGTTGATAGCACACCTATTATTGCTATATTTCTTACTGTCTCATTTCTTCATTCTCTTACCAGTGTATCCTGCGCCTTGCAAACAAACTGCTTGCACTCAAATAGTTTTCAGGTCTGCTTCTGGGGAATCCAGACATTCCTACCAGCCCCACAACACTCCCTAATACCTAGACTCTAAGATCCTTAAAGGCAAAGAATATGTTAAGTGTATCTCCTACCCCTAGCCCAGTGCCTCACATATAAATGCTGGTCAATTAATATTTATTCTACTTGTACTGCATTTTGTCCTCTTTTGGATTAAAGAAATATGTCTAATTCATTTTCCCCATAACTAAGTGTGTGCTTTATGTATTCTTTTACTATTACTGTATTACTGAATTTTTTTTATTTTATTTTATTGTTATGTTAGTCACCACGACCATAGTCATCATTAGTTTTTGATGTAGTGTTCCATGATTCATTGTTTTCATATAACACCCAGTGCTCCATGCAGTACATACCCATCACCGGACTAACCCATCCCCCCACCCCCCTCTTCTCTAAAACCCTCAGTTGGTTTCTCAGAGTCTATAGTCTCTCATGATTCGTCTCCCACTCCAATTTCCGCCCCCCTTCATTTTTCCCTTCCTTTTCCTAATGTCCTCCAGGCTATTACATATGTTCCCCAAATAAATGAAACCATATGATAATTGACTTTCTCTGCTTGACTTATTTCACTTAGCATAATCTCCTCCAGTCCCATCCATGTTGATGTAAAAGTTGGGTATTCATCTTTTCTGATGGCTGAGTAATATTCCATTGTATATATATGGACGACATCTTCTTTATCCATTCATCTATTGAAGGGTATCGGCTCTTTCCACAGTTGGGCTATTGCGGACATTGCTGCTATGAACATGGGGGTGCATATAGCCCTTCTTTTCACTACATCTGTGTCTTTGGGGTAAATACCCAGGAGTGCAATTCCTGGGTCATAGGGTAGCTCTATTTTTAGTTTTTTGAGGAACCTCCACATTGTTTTCCAAAGTGGCTGTACCAACTTACATTCCCACCAACAGTGTAAGAGGCTTCCCCTTTCTCCACAACCTCTCCAACATTTGTTGTTTCTTGCCCTGTCAATTTTTGCCATTCTAACTGGTGTAAGGTGGTACCTCAATGTGTGTTTTTTTTAATTTTATCATGTTATGTTAATCACCATACATTACATCATTAGTTTTTGATGTAGTGTTCCATGATTCATTGTTTGTGTATAACACCCAGTGCTCCATTCAATACATGCCCTCTTTAATACCCATCACCAGGCTAACCCATTTCCCCACTCCCCTCCCTTCTAGAACCCTCAGTTTGTTTCTCAGAGTCCATAGTTTTTCATGGTTCGTCTTCCCGTCCAATTTCCCCCCATTCATTTTACACTTCCTACTATCTTCTTCTTTTTTTTAACATATAATGTATTATTTGTTTCAGAGGTACAGGTCTGTGATTCAACAGTCTTGTGCAATTCACAGAGCTCACCATACCACATACTCTCCCCAATGTCTTTTGATATGAATTTCCCTGATGGCTAATGATGATGAACATTTTTTCATATGTCTGTTAGCCATTTGTATGTCTTCTTGAAAACTGTCTGTTCATGTCTTCTGCCCATTTTTTGACTTGATTATTTGTTTTTTGGGGTGTTGAGTTTGAGAAGTTCTTTATAGATCTTGGATATCAGTGCTTTGTCTGTAGTGTCATTAGCAAATATCTTCTCCCATTCTGTGGGCTGCCTCTTTGTTTTGTTGACTGGTTCCTTTGCTGTGCAGAAGCTTTTTATCTTAAATCCCAAAAGTTCATTTTTGCTTTTGTTTCACTTGCCTTTGGTGATGTATCTTGAAAGAAGTTGCTGTAGCCAATGTCGAAGAGGTTACTGCCTATGTTCTCCTCTAGGATTTTGATGGATTCCTGTCTCACGTTGAGGTCTTTCATCCATTTTGAGTTTATCTTTGTGTATGGTATTAGAGAATGGTCGAGTTTCATTCTTCTGTCTATAGCTGTCCAATTTTCCCAGCACCATTTATTGAAGAGACTGTCTTTTTTCCATTGCATATTTTTTCCTGCTTTGTCGAAGATTATTTGACCATAGAGCTGAGCGTCCATATCTGGGCTCTCTATTCTATTCCATTGGCCTACATGTCTGTTTTTGTGCCAGTACCATGCTGTCTTGGTGATCACTGCTTTGTAATATAGTTTGAAATCTGGCAACGTGATGCCCCAGCTTTGTTTTTCTTTTTCAACATTTCCTTGGCAATTGGGGTCTTTTCTGATTCCATACAAATTTTAGGACTGTTTGTTCCAGGACTTTGAAAAATGCCATTGGAATTTTGATCAGGATGGCATTGAAGATGTAGATTGCTCTGGGCATCATAGACATTTTAACAATGTTTATTCTTCTGATCCATGAGCACAGAATGTTTTTCTGTCTTTTTGTGTCTTCTTCAATTTCTTTCATGAGTGTTCTGTAGTTCCTAGAGTATAGATTCTTTACCTCTTTGGTTAGATTAATTCTGAGGTATCTTATGGTTTTTGGTGCTATTGTAAATGGAATCAATTCTCTAATTTCTCTTTCTACAGTTGCATTGTTAGTGTATAAGAAAGCAACTGATTTCTGTGCATTGGTTTTGTATCTTGCCACATTACTGAATTGCTATATGAGTTCTAGAAATTTGGGGGTAGAGTCTTTTGGGTTTTCCACATAAAGTATCATGTCATCTGTGAAGAGAAAGAGTTTGACTTCTTCTATGCCAATTTGAATACCTTTTCTTTCTTTTTGTCTGATTGCTGTTGCTAGGACTTCTAATACAATGTTTAACAATAGTGGCAAGAGTGGGCATCCTTGTCGTGTTCCTGCTTTTAAGGGAAAGGCTCTCAGCTTTTCCCCACTGAGAATGATCTTTGCTGTGGGGTTTTCATAGATAGATTTTATGAACTTGAGGAATGTTCCCTCTATCCCTATACTCTGAAGAGTTTTAATCAGGAAAGGATGCTGTATTTTGTCAAATGCTTTTTCCTGCATCAGTTGAGAGGGCCATATGGTTCTTCTCTCTCCTCTTATTAATGTGTTCTCTCACATTGATTGATTTGCGAATGTTGAACCACCCCTGCATCCCCGGGACACTTGGTCGTGTTGGATGATCCTTTTAATATATTGTTGGATCCTATTAGCTAGGATTTTCTTGAGAATTTTGGAATCCATATTCATCAGGGATGTTGGTCTGAAATTCTCCTTTTTGATGGGGTCTTTGCCTGGTTTGGGGATCAAGGTAATGCTGGCCTCACCGAATGAGTCTGGAAGTTTTCCTTCTGTTTCTTTTTTTTTTTTTTAAGATTTATTTATTTATTTATTTATTTGAAAGAGAGCGAATGAGAGAGAGAGAGAGCACATGAGAGGGGGGAGAGTCAGAGGGATCAGCAGACTCCCCGCTGAGCAGGGAGCCCGATGCAGGACTCAATCCCAGGACTCCAGGATCATGACCTGAGCTGAAGGCACTCACTTAACCACCCAGGCGCCCTGTTTCTATTTTTTTGAAACAGCTTCAGGAGAACAGGTATTATTTCTTCTTTGAATGTTTGGTAGAATTCTCCAGGGAATCCATCAGGCCCTGGACTCTTGTTTTTTGGGAGGTTTTTGATCACTGCTTCAATCTCATTACTGGTTATTGGCCTATTCAGGTTGTCAATTTCTTCCTTAGTTTTGGTAGTTTATAGGTTTCCAAGAAGGCATCCATTTCTTCCAGGTTGCTTAACTTATTGACATATAGTTTATTGGCATAAACATTGTTTCTGTTTCCTTGGTGTTAGTCGTGATCGCTCCCCTTTCATTCTTAATTTTATTAATTTGGGTCCTTTCTCTTTTCTTTTGGATAAGTCTGCCCAGTGGTTTATTGATCTTATTAATTCTTTCAAAGAACCAGCTTCTAGTTTCGTTGATCTGATCTACTGTGTTTCTGGTTTCTAATTCATTGATCTCTGCTCTAATCTTAATTATTTCTTTTCTAATGCATGGCTTAGGCATTGTTTGTCACTTTTTCTCTAGTTCTTTAAGGTGTAAAGTTAGTTGGTGAAGTCGGGATTTTTCTTTTTCTTTTTTTTTTTTTTTTGAGTGAGGCTTGGATGGCTATGTATTTCCCCCTTAGGACAGCCTTTGCAGGATCCCATAGGTTTTCCACTGATGTGTTTTCATTCTCATTGGTTTCCATGAATTGTTTAAGTTCTTCTTTGATTTCCTGGCTGACCCAAACATTCTTGAGCAGAGTGGTCTTTAGCTTCCAAGTGTTTGAATTTCTTCCAAATTTTTTCTTGTTATTGAGTTCGTTTTAAAGCATTATGTTCTGAGAATATGAAGGGAATAATCTCAGTCTTTTGATATCGGTTGAGACCTGATTTGTGACCCAGTAGGTGGTCTATTCTGGAGAAAATTCCATGTGAGCTCGAGAAGAATGAGTATTCTGTTGTTTTAGGGTGGAATGTTCTGTATATATCTATGAGGTCCATCTGGTCCAGTGTGTCATTCAAAGCTCTTGTTTCTTCATTGATTTTCTGCTTAGATGATCTGTCTATTGCTGAGAGTGGAGTATTGAGGTCTCCTACAATTAACGTATTATTATCAATATGACACTTTATTTGGTTAACAGTTGGCCTATGTAGTTGGCTGCTCCCATGTTGGGGGTGTAAATATTTACAAATGTTAGTTCTTCTTGTTGGATAAACCCTTTAAGAATGATGTAATGTCCCTCTGTGTCTCTAACTACAGTCTTTAGCTTAAAATCTAATTTGTCTGATATAAGCATTGCTACCCCAGCTTTCTTTTGAGGTCCGTTGGCATGGAAGATGGATCTCTATCCCTTCACTTTCAGTCTGGATGTATCTTTAGGTTCAAAATGAGTCTCTTGTAGGCAACATATGGATGGGTCCTGTCTTTTTATCCAATCTGCAACCCTGTGCCTTTTTATGGGAGCATTTAGGCCATTCACATTGAGAGTGATTATTGAAAGATATGAATTGTCATCATGTTGCCTGTGAAGTTCTTGTTTCTATAGATTGTCTCTGTAAATTTCTGTTCTATATCACTCTTGGGGTCTTCTTCTTTTTTAGAATCCCCCTTAATATTTCTTGCAGAGCTGGCTTAGTGGTCACATATTTTTTCAGTTTCTGCTGGTCTTGGAAGCTCTGCATCTCTCCATCCTCCAACCTAAATGACACCCTTGCTGGGTAAAGTATTCTTGGCTGCATGTTCTTCTCATTTAGTACCCTGAATATGTCTTGCCAGCCCTTTCTGGCTTGCCAGGTCTCTGTGGATAGGTCTGACATTATTCTGATGTTCCTCCCTCTGTATGTAAGGAATCTCTTCCCCCTAACTGCCCTTAAGATGGTTTTCTTGGTTCTAAGATTTGCAAGTTTTACTATTACATGCTGGGGCGTTGGTCTGTTTTCCTTGATCTTGGGAGGGCTCCTCTCTGCCTCTAGGACACGAATGTTTGTTTCATTCCCCAGATTAGGGAAGTTCTCAGCTATGATTTGCTCAAATATATCTCCTAGTCCTCTCTCTCTCTCCACCCCCTCAGGGATCCCAATAATTCTGACATTGGAACATTTCATGGCATCATTTATTTCTCTAATTCTGTTTTCATGGATTTTGAGCTGTTTCTCCCAGGCCTCCTCTTTTTCCTTCTTTTCTATCAATTGGTCTTCCAGGTCACTAATTCATTCTTTTGCTTCATTTACCCTAGCTGTTAGAGTATCTAGATTAGACTGGATCTCATTGATAGCATTTTTAAGTTCTGCCAGTTCAGCTTTCATTTCTGCCCTTAGAGAGTCTATGTTGACATTAATTGATTTCTCCATTCCAGCTATTGTCTTCATAACTGTGACCCTGAACTCCATTTCCAACATCTTGGTTATATCTGTATCCATTTGTAAATCTGTGGCTAAAGTCACAGTCTCTGAGTCTTTCCTATTTTGGGGGTTCCCCCTCCTAGTCATTCTGTTGAGGGGTGGTTGAGGGAGTGTACAGATTCCAAATTATTGACCACAACCCAAGCAAGATGCACCTGTCTTATAGGGACCTTAGGGTTGTCAGCCTCTTGTTCTCCCAGCCTGTCTTCTGGGGGAGGGGCCTGCCCTGCTGTTACTCAAGCAACCTTGTTTGGGCAGAGTTGCCCTGCCCCCTATGAGGGGGGATGAGCTCAGGGAAAACTGGGTTTGGGGGGCTTTTGTTCTCTGGCGGTTTTCCCTGGTGGCTTTCCGCATCTCTTCCGAGAGTCAGAGCAGAAGAGACCATTTCCAAACCTCTGCCTCAGAGCAGAGAGATTGCAGTCTGTTCTTCAGTGAGCTCTCCAGGCCGCATTATCTCTGTTTCTGTCTGTGCAGCTAAAAACTGCAGCATCCTGGGTTGTGTGGCCCTCAGCAGCACTCCCAGCCCTCGCCTCCAGGTCGGGGCACATCTCTGCCCTTTGTGCCTCTAAAACCTCCAGCTGATCCCAGTTCACACGCACAGCCCCGCTGCTCCAGGTTTCAGTCTGGGGTCTGCCTTTCCACCACTACCGGTCTGCAAGTCTGTGCCCCAACCCCAGTGCGAGAGGCTTTCCAGCACCAGTGGTGCAGGATCCTGAAGGCTCCCTCCCCCTTCCATTTATCTTCCAATATCTGCCTGTGGAATCACGGCTCCCCACTTCATATCTCAAAACCAGCTTCCTGTGATATTCTGTTTATAGAGATCCAGGTATATCTTCTTACATCTCAGGCTGATTTTGTGGGTGTTCAGAGTAGTCTGGTAGATATCCAGCTCAATTCAGGGGACCAGTTGGAATAGGGTCCTCTACTAATCCTCGCCCATCTTTTCCCTGCCCAACTGTTGAACCTGAGGCTCTGTCACTGCCTCTCTAGGTGGTGAGTTCCTCTCAGGATCCTGGCTTCACAGTTTTTGCATTCATGAGCTTTCAGGCTTCACTTGAGCATTTCTTTCTCCAGACAGGGTCTGGAAATTGCTGGAATCAGACTGGGTCCAGTCTAATAAGGACTGCATCAGACCAGATCCCACAGCTGCCTGGGTTGATGTCAGCTGGATCCCACCTCAAACCGGTACCCACGTCAGACTGGGTCTCACATCAGACTGGGTCCCACGTCAGACTGAGTCCCATGTCAAACTGGGTCCTACATCACACTGGTTTTCCCGTCAGACTGGTTCCCACATCAGACTGAGTAAACCTACTACTGGACTATTATCTTTGATTACAGCCTGACTACTTGATTTAATAAAGACTTATTCATGTATATTACCTTTCTTAAACATTTTTGTTGTTGTCATTTTTGTGTATTTTAATTCTAAATATATTTCAGACGCATAAGACATTATTATTATTATTCCTTCAAAGACAATATTCATTTATATTTACCTAATATTTATTCCTTCTGATATATTTCATTTCTTCTTCACCTCCAATATTCCATCTATGGTCATTTACCTTTTGTCTTATAATCCCTTTTTGAAATTTCCTTCACTGTAGGTTTATTGCTGATGAATTTTCAGTTTCTGTTTCTATGATAAAGTCTTTTTTTGTCCTCCCTTCCAAAGAATATTTCCTTTGGGTATAGAATCTGTGTTGGTAGTTTTTTTTTTTTTTTTTTTTTGCAATACTGTGAAGATATTATTCCTTTGTCTTCTGAGAATCCAACTGTCAGTTCGATATTGTTCCTTTAAAATATATCTATTTTCTCTGGTTTCTCCTAACATTTTACCTTTGTCTTCATTTGCAATAGTGTTACTGTATGAGATTTTCCTCATACTTATCCTGTTTGAAGGCTTATACTTTTGCATGTATGGTTTGATATATTTCATCAAATTTTCATTCATATGTCTTCCCAGATTGCTTCTGCCCCATTCTCTCAGTCCTCCCCACAAAAGACTCCAATTGCAGACATTTTAACTACATGTCACATGCCTAATATTTTCTTTTCCATTGTTGCATCCTTTCCATCTTATCTCTCTTTGTTTCACTTTGGATATTTCTTCTGACCTGTTGTCCAGATCACTTTTTTCTTTTTTTCAGAACTGCATCCAATCTGCTGTTAAAGCCAAAGATTGCATAATTAATTTTATTTATTTTGGGTTTTAGTTTTAAATTTCCATTCAGGTATTTCATCATTTCTAGTCCTCTAGTTAAATATGTCAACTTGTCATTGAATGTCTCAAAATATTAACACAGTAATTTAAAAAATTTGTGTCTGCCAACTTTAATATCTGCAATTTGTTTGGACATGTTTGTTTTTTGTTGGTTTTTATTCAATTACTTTTACTTTTGTGTTTTGTTACTTTTTTATTGAGTGTTGCAAATTATATGTAGAAATATCTAGAGATCATTTGAAGATATAATAATTTTTTTCTTCATCCAAAATTGATCTGCATTTTCTCTGCCAGGAATGAGTCTAAAAATATCCCCTTAATCCAATTATGGATGAAAATGATTTGAAGGTGAGGTCAGACCTTGCAGGAGCTAGTCTTTGTTATTTTTACCCTTCCTCTTAACATGTAGTTCTTCAGGGTTTCAACTGACAGCCTAGTTTGTCTGTGGGTATACTTCCTGGTTGGTCAATTTCAGTATTTGTTCTGCTAATTCTATGAGGGTGATAGAAGTCCTGCATAGCTTCCTAGGCTCTCAGTCATTGCTTTCAAATTGGCAAGTGCACTGAGGGAAAAAAGCAGGACCAAATGCCTGACACACACTTACCTGGCCTTCCCTTTTCTTCATGTCTTAATCTGGCCAGTCCTCTCTAACAAGGTAGCCCTGCAATGCCTTCAATCAGATTTTTGGTTCTTATCCTTCCAACTCTTGTCTTTGTTTTACAAATCTGTTTAGGTGTTCGTCATTTGTCCAGATTAGCTAGCTTACCATTTCTGGAGGCAGATGTCTTTCAAATAGCCTATTATTAAAAGATAATAAAGAAAATGTGTTCCAAAACCCAAAGAGTAGCAGAAAGTGTTGTCTAAGGAAAGTTAAATATGTTAAGTAGGAGACCAAAAGTTAGAGAAATCATCTATAAGAGGAAGAGAAGTTTAAGAGATGCAAATGATGATCCCTAAAAGGCAAATATGAAATATTCAATCTATAAAAGTAAGAATTCCAAGATAAGATGAATGGAAGAGAGGGAACACTTAAAAAGCAAAAAGTTGATCAAAGAATGCTCTTCTTCACTAAAGAAATCCCTAAAACTCAGAGTTCTAGGAATAATCAATGAGAAAAAATGTATATTTAGATGTATTCTGATAAAATGTCTGAACCCGGAGATTGGAAAAAAGGAAAAAGAAAAATTTTCCATGCACAAAGAGAGTAAATGCAATCTTTGTTAATGGTAGGGGAAGAATGATTATTCCATGAAGTTACCACTCATTGTTTCCTTACATAAAAGATACTGAAATTTATGTTCATTTGCATCTTCACAATAATAAAAGCCCACACTTTTAAATTGGCATCTAAGTTCATCCAAAATTTCTTTTGATTGATTACTGCTTGCTATCAACTTAGTGGTTGTGTTTGGAAAATCTATCATCTTCTTTGTTGCCAAGTTCATTGCAGGAAGCTTAGGAATAATGCCTGCATCTACCACAATATATGATGATTTCATAATATTCTCAATTTCCTTATGATGTTTTGTAGTTACACTTTGTTCTTGATTGTGCTTTACACATCCAGGTTTCAAAGAGAAATATATTTTAAAAAATTTTAAAAGGTAAATGAGGACACTTAAGTAAGGTAAAGAAGAAGTAAAATAAAAGGTAACGACTAAGGATGTTTTTTTGAAAAGGGAACTCATTTTGATTGGAAATTAAAGGGAGCAAAGTCCTATGTTTATAAATTAACATGTATCAAAGCACAATTTCAGCACAAATTTTAATTGGTCAATTGATGGAGCTGTGTTTGGTTGGTTGATAATTAATTAAAATGGAGGAATGAAGCAATGTTCCATGAAGAGGTAAATTTTATTTTAAAAAAACAGCTATATGGACCCCAACAGACTTAGTAAACTATCACAGAGCCCAGCTTCTCTGTCTGACAGACTTACAAAAGTTATGAGAGTGGATGGCATAATAATATGTTTTTAACACCATGGCATACTCCACTTTGTTTCAAGTTTTCCGTATTTGCATATTTTCCTTTTTCCCTCTCTTTCTCTACCTCTCTCTCTTCCTCCATATCACACACACACACACACACACACACACACACACACACACACACTATACAAAGATACATACAGAACTGGGATTCTGTTGATTTCTTTGTAAATCTATATGACAACAAAGATTTGACAATATTTCCCTAAGTCTTCAGAGAAACAGCATTCCAGTAAAATAAGTCATCATTTGCTGGATAAGATAAACTTAGGTAAGGAATACCCCAGGAGTATGTAACCTCAGTTCAAGAAATCTCATTCTAAATAATTTGTGTTAAAAAGGCTAGGAAACAATGCTAAATATAAAGCCTAAATGAGAAGATGATTGAAACAGCATTGTGCAGGTTTATGAGCATAATAATTAAACACAACAATGCTGGAATGAAACTGCTTCGGCTTGAATTTCAGTTCTTCAGTAAACATTCTCTCATTTTTGAGAGAATTGTTCAATAGAGAGAAGAGGCTTCAAATATGGTATAAAAAGTCAAAAATAGCCATTAGTACAATAAAAATAGAAAGTAGACTCTCCAACTCACCAGAGGAGGAAAACAAGCCAACACACTGAGTCCAAATTGGAGTACAGGAAAGAAAAAAAGAGAAACTAGGAAGTCTGAAGAACATAAAAGCATATAATAAGTAAGTCGGAATAAGGTATTTTCCTCATCCTCGTCCCATTCCCCCATCTTCCATTCCTGATTCCTAGAAAGTGCCAACTCTCTTCTGGATTCCTGTTACATATGTAAGCAAGGAGAAAAAAAGCAGACATTTGGTATTACAACTACAGGTAGAAAAAGAAACCAGGGTGCTCTTAGCATAACGGTGCATGGGACATATGTACTATAAGATGTCTGAGTAATATGTTAGATTGCTTTACAGCTGCCCCCACCCACACAATCCCAACCCTATCTAAAATAGAAACAGAGAGAACTGAATAATAATTCCCCTGAGAGTGAGGAAAAAACAGGGCCAGTGGTAGCTGGGAGATGGGAAGAGAAAGCAGAGAAGGTCAAAAGAAGCAGAGGTTTTGAATTTCCCAATAACTATGAGACTGGAAGCCTCATAACACAGCTCCAGAGTTGAGCTTAAAAAGCTGGAGGCACGAGATGAATAGGGTAGGGGAGCCATTCCTAAATTCCCCTGGACTCTGTAGGTTGGAGTGTCTGGCTTGAGACTGAAGTGCTGCTTTATGCCTCCTTCTGAATCCTATAAGCATTTGGTCAACTAAGAGTAAGAGCATTTAATAGTGAAAAGTTCCACCCCTTCTAGCTGCTAGGAAGGACACTGGAGCCTCAAACGTACACAAAAGTAAAATTTTTCTGATAAATCAGCATGTATCTTTGTGGAGAATATCTTCTTTCATTTGCCTATAGACCTCTGAAAAGAGTTTGCCTTCTTAGTAACTATGTATCCTCAATATTAACACATTCCCTGACCCCTTTTTCGAATGTTCAACAACTGGTCATTCAACTCCACTGAGTAGAGAGTCTTCCAGTAGCCAGGAAAACCAGCTTAGAGAGTCCAGCATTCTGGGATGTTAAATGGTCTGCCATCCTTCTTGAGACGCTCCTTTGGGTAGCTTGACCTGTCCTGAATTCCTGATACTTCCTTTGTTTTAGCAACAAATCGCTATCCATAAGAGGGCACAACTAAACATGGTGCCCATGCCTTGATGTTTTAATTTTTCTTCACTTTCATTGCACTCCACAGTGTCAAGGCAATTGATTAAAAATGCCTCCTTGGGGTGCCTGGGTGGCACAGTTAGTTGAGCATCGAGTTCTTCGTTTCTGCTCAGGTGGTAATCTCAAGATCATGATATCAAGCCCTGCGTTGATTTCCATGCTCAAAAAGGAGTCTGCTTAAAACTCTTTCTCTCTCTCTCTCTCGCTCTCCCCTTTCTCCTCCCCCTTGCCACACTTGTGCTCGCTCCCTCTCTCTCAAATAAATAAATAAATACTTTTTTAAAAAGAAAAGAAAGAAAATTCTTCCTTGTGTATGATACTGTCTATGGCCCTTAGTAAGGCTCTCCACAGAAGGCAATATCAGTGGTCCTTATGAATCACAGTTTCAAATTCATATATCCTAGACACAGCTACAGTTTGCTCTAGAGTTGCCAAAAATCCAATGTTTCTGAATCTATGTTATTCAGTTTTTAAGATCTATTCATCATGACAAAATGCAATCTAGTATTCTGGACTGGATCCTGAAACAGAAAAAGATTATTAGTGAAAAAGCTGGTGAAATCTGAATGAAGTCTAGAATTCAGCTAAAGTGAAATACCATTAGTGTTTTGACAAATGTACCATGAATGATCAGTTGTTAACTTTAGGGGAAATTGGGCAAGAAGCATACAGGAGCTCTATGTATCATCTTTGTCTTTCATTTTTTGGTAAATCTAAAATTACTCCAAATTAAAATTTTATTTTTTTTAAGATTTTATTTATTTATTTGACAGAGAAAGACACAGCGAGAGAGGGAACACAAGCAAGGGGAGTGGGAGAGGGAGAAGCAGACTTCCCACAGAGCAGGAAGCCCAATGTGGGGCTAAAATTTTATTTTTAAAAAAGTTCTTTACTCACCAGGCCCAAGAAGTAGGGAGTTAGAGCCCTGGATAGTAATTGGAGAAAATTGCTAAAATAAGCCACTGCCTTGTATATACTAAAAGTCTTTGAAGGAAAGATAGCAACCAGTAGCAGTGGCAGCTCTTCAGTCAAGATCTTCTGAGGGAAGACCCAGATTTAGTCTGCTCTAAAATTTCATGTAAAAATTTTATGGTATTCTGTTTCATTAAATTAATCAACTTTCTTCTAGTAATGAAGACAGTGACAACTTTTTTTTTTATGTACATTTATGTATTGCCCCCTTAAGGGGCAAAATCAGCACAATAATCCAGAAGAATAGGACCTATTCACCAGGTTCTATTCATGAATGAGATCTCTTACAATCATCTCATGCTCACTAATGGAACTCTCAGGCATGGCCAATATAAGGGAAAGATCAAATCTGTCTATAAAGCAATAAATGTAAGTGAGTTAAATTCCCTCATTCAATCACAAAAGGCTTAATTTGGGACCTGAAACAATAATAAACTAAATACATTTTATAAGGAAAATAATCATGCTGAGGGATTAAAAAAAAGAAAATGGCAAAATAAGTTCATACTTTGAAAACTGTCTCTGTTTCAGAGATATACAAATGACAGAAAAGTAATATAAAAGAGAAAACCAAACAACTTAACAGTTAAACATTATCATGGACTAGAAATGGACAGAAAAGCAAAATACTGTGTGGGGACCAAATCCACAGAATGGCTGGCCTTTAGGCCAGAAGCTGATACTAGGGACAAAGGAAGCCCAAAATTCCTACATAAAACTAATGCCGGGCTCACTTTGAAGCCAGGGTCTATGTTTTGGCTATGCCAAGTCCTGAAAGAAAGCTGAAAAATAATAAATAATTAAAAATGTATATATTCTTGAAGAATGTTGCCTAGGATTATAGTCCAAATTAGGGAGGCCGAGGATTTAGAACAGCCTCTAAACCAAGACCTAAAGCCAGGAAACTTTCTCTCCCCCACCACCTTAACTCTGTATTCACCCTCCTCAACATCATCATAGGAAACTCGCATTAAAAAAATTATATGACCTTGTTCTAGATTGGAACAAATGGACTAAGTGGCGGCAGCAGCAAAACTACTCCTCAGAGATGGGTAATAAAAACAAGTAAGAGGAGAAAAACTGCCACATACAAGGGGAAGGATTATACATGGCACGTGCACCAGGGGATGAAAATCTTGAGGGCCATTCTGCCCATCTCATATGTATTATAGATTATTTTGGGAGGGAAGTGCATGTAAATTTTTAAATTTTTTTTAAAGATTGTATTTATTTATTTATTTGAGAGAGAGAGAGCACAAGTGGTGGGGAGGAGCAGAGGGAGAGGCAGACTCCCTGCTGAGCAAGGAGCCTGATGTGGGGCTGGATCCCAGGATCCTGAGATCATGACCTGAGCTGAAAGCTGATGCTTAACCAACTGAAATAAAAAATTTAGCAATTGGAATGAGAAATGAAATGGAGGGGATAAACTTTATAGCGTACACAAATCGAGAATTAACAAGTAGGAAGACAGTACTGGGAAACTCACTAGAATGCAGAGCATAATCATAGAGATTTATAAAAACACAAAAGACTAAGATGAAAACTTATTTGTGGGTTGATAATAGAGGGCTATACTCAAAAACTTTAAACAATCTTAATAATATGGTAAGGAATTTTTAACAGATAATTAAAGCATAACAAGATCCCTGTAGTCAAGAGAAATATGAAATAATGAATAAATGTAGATGGCATTCTAACTAATATAAACACTAATCTTAGACCATAGAATAACACAATCTTGCAATCTGTTTAAGCAGATTGTTTAAGCAGAAAAAAACTTTCCAAATACAAAACCCCTAGAAATGAGGGATAAAATTTAAAGTATGAGCTCATTAGTGGCCTACAGATAGGATAGTGAGGATGCCAGACCCTGGCATAGAATAAAGAAGAGTATGAAGACTGAAGGAGATAATATTCAAATAAAACTACTATGTGCAATCTGTGTAGCCATCTCCAACTATTCCTCTTGCTGGGGCCCAGAGGACATTGCCTTTACCAAGGTATTAACAAATGTATTGGTGTGGGGAAGACCAACATCCTCTAAAAGCTTTATGGTGGTTCTTATCTATAGGATAGAGATGATGGTTGCAGATGTCATCATAAAATTGGGCTCCCTAGTTTCATTTCCAGATGGATAGAGACCAGGTGGCACTGTTTAATCACTAGAGACTTGCTGTGTGCAATTACTATAATAAGCCAATGGGGTGGAGCAGTAATCAAAGTCTTTTAACCTAAAATGATCTCTGGTGGTGGCTAATTGAGTATGAAAATTCTGAGGGATAAAAAAAATGGGCGGACATTAAAATACTGCTTGACACATAAAAGTGAAAAAATTCTAGGTCTAGCAGCAGAAACTTGATGTGAGTCACTATAGTAGGGACAAAAGACCATAAGTGGCTCTTAAATTTAAGACAGTTCTCAGATCCAGAGTCCCTTGATGGGGGCTTGAGGAAGACCCTGTACATGGCCACACATGTTTATTAAACTCTTCCTCCAAGCCCTCCCCAGAGGGACATATGGCCATGCACTAGGGTGACTGTGCACTGGAGAAAGGGAAATACTCAGACATTCAGAGGTTAACAGATACTATTCTGAACTCACGTTCAGCCTCAAAGCCTGGAAGTCCACCATGGTTGGACAGTCAAAAGGGGCTTCTGGAAGTAAGGTGACAGATGAAGGTTTGGCCCGAGTCCATCTCACAGTTGATCCACTGGGACTGCAGACCCATTTTGTGGTTATTTTCCTCTAAAATGGGGTGTCCACATATTGGTTCTATAACACTGAGTGTAAGGGCCATTACAGTAAAATCCCCTTTACATCTTCCCCATTATTGAAAGCAGTACTGTATCCCTGGATGGGGCAGAGATCTGGCAATCGGGAAGTAGTAAAAGAAAATGCTTTTGAAATGCATGTGCATGCCCAAGAGAGATGAGCGAAATCCCCTGAAGGTTCAGAGACCGACCACACAGATGAAGTTTCCAGAGGAGCAGTGGTCTCCGGCAGGTCTGCACTTGGCACTCCCACCATCAGAGACATGAAAGATGCAGAGGTGATGATTCCTATTATATCCCATTTTTACCCTCCCATTTAGCTAGTGCACAAGCCAGATGATACCTATGCATTATCATAAAATTAATCAGGTTGTGACACCAATTGCAGCTGGTGTTCCCAATGTGGTATCATCACTGGAGCAAATCATCACAGCCCTTGGCACCTTTTATGTAGTCATTGACCCAGCAAACATTTTCTTTTCTATACCAGGTAATAGAGAAAATTAGAAGTGATTCACCTTCACTCTTTTACCTCAAGGCTATGTGAGCCCTTGGCTCTCAGTCTGATGACCTAGAGGAATCTCGATTGCCTTGATATTCCACAGAATATCATGCTGGTTCATTACACTGATGACAATATGCTAATTAGACCTGGCGATCAGGAAGTAGTAAAAGAAGATGCTTTTGAAATCACATGCATGCCTAAGGGAGGTGAGCTAAACCCGCTGAAAGTTCAGAGACCTACCACACAGGCGAAGTTTCTAGAGGAGAAGTTGTCTCTGGCAGGTCTGCCCTTGGCACTCCCACCATGAAGAAAGAGGCACAGTGCTTGGTGGATTTTGTCAGATTTTGGAGAGAATATATACCATATTTGAACGTGCTGCCCCAACCCATTTGCAAGGCTATATATAAAACTGCCAGGTTCTAGGCAGAGAAAGACAGGCCTCAACATTGGGCACAAGCTGTGGTGTGAGAGGCACTGCCATTTAGGCTTTATAACCAAACAGATTCAGTGATATTTGAAGTGATGTGGGCAGAGAGAAGGCCAAAGAGAAGAACCACAGCACAGATTTTAGGGTTTGGGAGTAAGGATATGCTAACTCCTTCCAACACCAGTCCTCATCTGAAAAGCCGGTCTTGACTTGGAACTGAGTCTGGCAGAGACAACAAGATACCATGTGACTACATGACCAGGACTGCCTATCATGTACTAGACCCTTATCTGATGTGCCAGGTGCATTCAAGATTAGGCTCCAGAAGGTCTACACAGCTTAAGTAAATTGCATGAGTCAGTGATTCGCTAATGGCTATGGGTTAATGGTTATGGTTTGCCTAGCTAGTCAGGGACCTTTAGAAAGGTGAAGATTGATGACAAGATCTGAGGAAAAGGTATATGGATGAATATAGTGGCCATGAAAATGCAAGCTCAGTTCCCCTGCTTTAGGGAGCATAACTGACTTATGGCTCAAGCTATTTCTTTTCTGGATCTACCACCACATTCTTGTCCAGGCCCCAATTCCCATGGGCTGCCCTAAGTCAATGACTGCTAATGGATACAGACCACTTCCAGCAGACACAGGACCTTTTCAATGGAATACTTAGACTCAGGGACTGTCTATCAGCCTGCACAAATTTTCTGGAATTACATTGCAGTCTGAAACACTCTATACACATTGCCCCTTCCTTCTCACTCTCTTTCAGAGACATCAGGCCTGCAGGGAAGGCTTTCTTCACCATCTCTAGTTCCCTCCCCTTTTTTCTTCATGGATATATTTATACAATAAATCTCCTACATTTTGTAGAAGCCTATATTTTAATATTTTGATATTCAAAGATATCAGTTCATAATCCCTGAAATCTGTAGATGTACCTTATTTGGAAAAAGGGTCTTTGTGAATAGTTAAGGATTTGGGGATGATGGATTGATTACCCTGGTGGGTCCAAATACTATTACAAATGCCCTCATAAGAGAGAGGATGAGCAAGATTTGACATAAACACAAGCAGAGGAGAAGGCAATGTGAAAATTAGCAGTGAGAGAGAGAGAGAGAGATCTGAAGATGCTGGTAATGCAAAGGTATGGTAGAAACCACCAGAAGCTAGAAGAGGCAAAGATCAGATTCTCCCCTAGAGCCTCCGGAGGGAGTGTGGTTCTGCTGACAACTCAATTTCAGCCCAGTGAACCTGTTCTCAGAACTTCCAACCTCCAGAACTCTGAGAGAATAAATGTGTGTTTTTTGAAACTACTAAATGTACAGTAATTTGTTAAAGCAGCCATAGGAGACCAATACACATATCTAATTCTGTCCTGGCCCCTGCTTCCTGAGAACCTGAACAAACAAAAGAAGCAGTAAGATGGGTTTGGGGGATGAGATCTCTCACTGCTCAGCAGGCAAAGATGATGCGGCCCTGAGTAATACATGGGACATGGATAGTCCCTGGCATAAGGCAGCCCCATTGCTAACAGTCATCAATAGTGACCAGAAAGGCATTTGGAAGATAAAGAGGAACAATACTTACAAAGACAGCAGAGTTGGTTGATTACAGGTATATTGTATTGCTAACTACAAAGGAATAACAAGAAAATAAACGCTTTGAAAAAGCAGTTAAAGGATAAGTGTGAGAGCCTTTGGCCTGTATAATAGCTTATAAAGGGGAAGAGAAGACACAGTTGAACAGGAAATCGAAGCTTTGAAAGTTAAAGTGTCAGAGCTCCACAGATGATTAAATACTCAGTCAAGGAGGGTCTGCTGTCCTAAGGTCGGGGCCCTGGGTGGAAAAGCATGGGACCCTGACCCCTAGGACCCTGTGCTAGAAGATGCTGCAGAGGCCTCACACCTCTCAGAAACTGCCTGCCCTTCCTGTCCCGGTTGCCAACCTGCTGGCTAGGATTACATCCCAGCATCACCTGCGTGGGGCCGCGCGGGGCCTGACAAAGGAAAGAGACTACTCACCCAAGGAGCGGCAAGATTTAGCTACCTTACACCAGCAGGAGTCAGGAGAGTGAACCAGGTATTGGATTTAGAGCGCCTGGAATGTAAGACTGGATAAAAAAAGATTTATTTACTTGGGCAATTTTTCACAGCATGAGAGCTAACAATTTGGCAGGAAGCTCAGGGAGTGGCTACACTTGTTGTCAGAGCAGCTCCTGGAAGTCTAAAAAAGTGATGGTCCCTTCTGAACGAGGTGGGAATGTCTGAGTTGCCTGAGAGGTAGTGAAGAATAAAGGGGCTCAGAGAGGTGGGTGAGCTGGAATAAATGTATTAGTTAAGGCCGGAGTACTTATCAGAGGATTATGTTCCACTGGAAGAACAGGACAGCAAATACCGTGCCATTCAGCAAGGCCACGAGGAAGGCACTGGTGAGAAGCATGCCAGCATCACTAAGAAGTTGTTTGGTGGTGCCCTCCCTGCAGGCGGGGGCTGACTGTGGGCGAGGCAGACCCAGAGCTGGGTTTGTTAATATCCATGGCGATGAGAGTCCACAGGGTGGTGCTTAGGACCAGAAGCCAGGAGGCCACGATTACCTGAACAACTAGCAGGGCCAGAGGGACAGCCTCGGGACTTTGACCCACAGGGAGCTGTTGAAAGAACTTGACACCTCTAGGGGCAAAATAGACCTGAAGCCAACAGTGGAGACACTTCCCTTCAACACCCAGGTACAAAGGTGAGAACAGGACAGCAGGAAAATGAGGGCACTCACTCCAATAAAAAGTCACAATCTCACTCAGACCCCCAGGCCCAGAGCACATTAACGGAAGAGATGGACAAGATCGGTCCAGTTTTAAAGAAACTGAGACACAGGCAAAATAAACATCATTCCCAAGATCACACAGCTAGTGTGTCATACGCTAAATTCAGGAAAATATATTTGCTATATTTATGACAAGGTGTTAATAGGTGAAGGAATCAATAAAGCAGGTAAGTACAAAAAAATGTGCAAAGGAATACAAGTGATCAATAAATATATGAAAAATTTCATAAACAAAGGAACATAAAGCAATTTGTCATCATATTAAACTTGATCAATAAATATTTTCAAATACTAATATGCTGAGCTAAAATTCGGGAGTATAAAACATAGAGCATCATTTCTGGAGGTAATTTTCACTACATTTATAAAATACTTAAACCTTGGGAATCTTCTGATTTCTACAAACTATACGCTTAAGAATTTATTTATACACAAATCATCAGACATAGGTATAAGAGTTTATTATAAAGACAATTGAGCATAAAATACAACTGGAAAATTCGAAAAAATATTCTTAATGTTTAAAAGGAGATTGGTAAAACACTACACTATAATCATAATAGAATAATATAAAACCATTAAAATTATATTATTAAATAATATTCAATGATATAGAAATGTTCACAAAACATTGGTAGGCATGAAATGGTGGATTCAAAAGAATTTTTATATTGGTGTGTAAGAGATTTTACCTAAAGAATGTGAAAATTTTAAAAGTCCATAGAATTGGTGGGGCTAGACCTCAGACACCAATCACAGCAACACCCTCATTTCTTTGGAAAATCTACTGAGACCTAGAAAAGTTAATATTTTAAAGTAGAAACAAAAGAAATAGATTGGGAGTAATTTTGGCATCCAAAAAAAGTATATGTGAATTATAAAAGAATTATAAAAGTTTATGCCAAAATGTTACTAGTGTTTACTTATCTGTAGGGTATGTGGGTTAATAATTATTTCACATATTAAGTTTTTCTCTATTTCCATTACTTTTGCATTGAACATGTAGAAACCAACAAGGGATGTTGTTTTAAAATATTTGTTTGAAGAATTAACATGTGATTAAAAGCCCTCTGTTTCATAATTCTTCTCAAGATCTGCCTGCATGTACCTGAGAGTTCTCAGGTGGGCATTCATTAGCATTCACACAAATCCTTTAAGCTCAAAATTACCTTGGTCAGGATGCAATCTAATTTTTCTTTAAGATATAAAACAATTACCCCATTGCATGAGTAGAGGACTAAATTATATGAACACCGAAAGTATATGAATAAAATTGAACAATGAAGTAACAAAACCCATGTGACATACTTAGCTATCTATAGAATTGTTATTTTGCTGCTTAAAAAATAAACCTCAGTTAAAATGGGGTTACAAAAGTACTATAATTATTTTTTTCCATAACCAAATTAAATTTTGAATTTTCCCTCATTATATTGCATCTGTTATGAACAGAGATTTCCAGTTTTCCCCAATGGCATTTACTATTCAGTGCTCTTCACCATCATCAGTATAATCACATTCACACTGACACTGCACTGACACATTAGAAAAACCAGGCCCTGGAGTTCCAACACCACTGACTCCCACCTCACACCCTAGAATTGACATTAAACATGTTCCTACCCATCAGTATTCTCCCAGGCCCATGACCACAGTCTGAGAAATCTTTGAGCACCTAATAACCAGACCATCCTGACAAGCCCAGGAGCGCTGGGCAAGGGAGGGCTTTAAGGCCCTTGGAATTTTAGAGAATGGGGCCATAACTTATCCAGAGTGTCAGCTCAGTAAGTACAGGCAGTTACAGGAGGTGGCAGGAGAAGAGAGAATGAGTAATGGCTCTGCATTTCTGGCACTTGAGAATTTAAGGACTGAGAGATCAGAAAAGAGAGACTTGCATTAAAGAACACGGAAGACGGAAGCTAGCGCAGGGACTTGACTTCCAATCCAGACTCTAGGGCATCCTACAAGACTACAGTGGTTTTACCTTCAGGGTCAGTCTTAAACCCAATTTAATTCAGGAATAAAGAGGCTACTTGCCAAAAAAATGTTTCTAACCATTCATGCCTAAAATTATTTTACATACACAAAGTGAGCCTTTATTACCCAATGAGAGAAACACAATAAAATGCTAATACCAGGAAGAGTTCATCTGAAGAATAAGTGGAAATTGTATATAGATTAATAGAATTCTAGGGCTGGACCTTTGAGATCAATTATAGCAAAATCCTCATTTTATGATGAGCCCACTGCAACCCAGAGGAGCTATATTATGAAGAGTAGAAGTAGATCGTGCAATAGTTTATTAAATCTCACAACACCAGAACCAGAAGTAACCTTGAAATTTTAAAGATTGTTCTCTTTTTTTTTAAGATTTAATTTATTTATTTGAAAGAGAGCACACATGAGTGGGGGGAGGGGCAGAGGGAGGAGCAGACTCCCCGCTGAGCAAAGAGCCCAATGTGGGGCTCCATCCCAGGACCCTGGGATCATGACCTGAGCCGAAGGCAGACGCTTAACCGACTAAGCCACCCAGACATCCCAGAAGACAACATTCTTAACAAAAGAACTTATTCTTGTGGAAATGGTAATATCACAATCTGAAAAAAATACTTTAAATACACTATGTCTACAAATACTAGACTGTCTACACCTTCGATCTTACCCACTAAGAACCTCTTCTGATTCTCATACAAACGAAAAAACTTAGATCATTCAATCAATATGTCAATATTATCATTTTTTTATCAAAATTGCCTTAGAATTCATAGAGTAGACCCTAAAATGATGCATAGTATAAATCTCTTTTACCAACTTAATAAATACAATAGCGTGATAACATTCTAATAAAAATGATGAAGTATATCCCACAAGAAGGAGACAGCAACAAAAATACAATAACCACTTATCCCCATGAATGATGAGCTCATAAATTACAGAACTGGCCTGGTAAAGCCTGTGAAAATTTTCATAACTAAAGATTAAAATCAAGATTTTTTTTAATTCCTTCTATTATCACAACTGATATGAAAGTGTTCTAATCAACACTGACTTCAAGCAAAATTCTATGTACTGGCTCTTCAAATACCTCCTCAATTAAAGCATTATTTTTTTTCATAAATCACACCTTCTGTTTAAATTATATAACCATATCTGGATGATTTTTAATCATTAGAAGATGATTTTTAATTATTCCCTGGAACCTCCATGACAAAATTATTCAAAAAGTAGGTTTTCAGAGGCTTGACATTGCCAAGTGCTGCATCCTCCCTTCCTCACCCTGTTTCTAACAGTTAAAGAAACTCATAATAAAGTGGTTGGTGCAGAGCATATTAAGCTAATACCTTCTACTCCAGGAAAAAAAGTGCACAGAAGTTAACTTCTCTCCCACAGGTTAAATTTAGGAAGGAATTTTTTCTAAGATTATTGGAAAGAAAAAGTCTACTCATATCGTTTCTACAAAGAGTGAATATTATTCATTAAAATTCTCAACCATCTGGAAAAAATAATTATTGAAGAAGTTCTGAGGGCTTTAAGAAAACGTTTCAAGTTTAAGGAAAGACAGTGAATGGAATTCTTTCTTGTTAATTTATCCAGTAATATTAGAGTATCAAGCTCTAATCAAACACCTGGCCTCCCTGACATTTGGTGCTCTCCCAGACATCTATCAAGATATAGTTCAGATTTTTCAGCTTTCCTCATTTATGGTTTCAGGAAAAGATCCTGACACTGATTTTTGCATATGACTCTGATTGACTCCAGTGGGAGTCCTGCACACAATTTGGTAGTACAAAATGATCCCTAGCCTAGCGGTCTATGCCCCTTCCATAAAGATATTTTATAGTTTCCAATCGCAGCCTTTTATTTCCTAAATCATTTGCTCAGATCTTTAGAACTTTCTCCCTGTCTCCTATAATATTTTAAAGCATAAACTTCAAAACTTGGGTAAACTATTTTTAGTTAATCTTAATTCAATATTTCCTTAACACAGTCATTATGGCCTCAGGTGCCTAGAAGATATGAACACTGTTACTGACACTGACTTTCCAAAAGAAAAATTATGAATTCTAATAATCATAAGATTAATTCACAGTTTATAGCAATGCTGTTAATGAGAGCAAGTAGTCATATACTTTTGTTCTGTTCCCAATAAGCATGACTTGTTTTTTTCACAGGAGTTTGTCAGTTAGGAGGAGTTCTGCTTCAAGTAACGAAGTATGTGAATTAAAGCGGCTTGATTCAGAGCACCTGGGTGGCGCAGTCCTTTAAGTCCAACTCTTGGTTTTGGCTCAGGTCATGATCTCAAGATAATGGGACTGAGCCCCGCATCAGGCTCTGTGCTCAGAAGCAGAGTCCGCTTGGGTTTCTCTCTCCCACTCTCTCTCAAATAAATACATCTTAAGAAAAAAAAAAGAATTATTCTAAAGTGGCTTGAACATCAAGGACATTTTAGTGTCTTATCAAGACTCTTTGAGGTAGAAGTTTCAGAGTTGGTTACTATAGCTGCTCAAAATTGTCAGAGTTCTGGGGTTGTCTTCTCTGCTACTTTATTGGCTCTCCCCTTATGGTCACAAAATGGCTGTCACACCTCCAAGTGTCTTGCCCTCACACCACATCTCCCAAGGCATGAAAGAAGAATGTGGGCTCCACTTCACTGTTGATTCCCTGGAGTTAGAGGGCCTGAGTGGAATTTCCACCTTCCCTGCTCACATTTCAGTCATATATCTGAACAAAATCAGAGATTTGTTTACAATGAAGTGGGAGGAAAATTTATAGGACAGCCCGTCAGTAGAGTCTACAGGTGGAACTCCTTACTCTCCCACAATAGAAGTCACATTTATCAGCTATTTGGTGTGACTATTCTTGGGGTAGTCACATGTGTACAGCAAGTTCCTGACAAAGATACAGAGTATGTATGTACAATGCCCAGGCACTCAACATGCTTTTTCTCCAATCAAGGACCGTATTTTTAAATAAGGCAACTATAGTCTGAGATGCTGAGATGACTTATGGAATGCTTCAAGAACACCTAATTATCTTCTCTTTATCAATAACCCCAGCATTAGCATGTATTTTATTTAACTATGCATCCATTTATATAAATGCCAATGGTATAGACTTGGAAAGATCTTCAATACACTTGCAATGGGTGAACTGTATAATATGTAAATTATACCTTAATAAAGTTGCATGCATGTACACACAAGCACACACTCAAAAAAAAAAAGGTAATTTGGCTTTTGTGTTGGTGCTCTGTCTTGAGATAATTTCTCTTGAAGCCAGCCGTCATGTTGTGAGAAAGCCCAAGACTGATGGAGAGGCTATGTATAGATATTCCAACAAAAGCCTCAGCTAGGCCCTTGGCTGACAGCCAGCATCAACTGCCAGACATTAGAGTGAGCAAGCCTTTGGATGATTCCAGCCCCAGCTTAGGCTTCAGACATTATGGAGCATAAATAATTCATCCCTGTTGTACTCTATCTGAATTCCTGGCCCTCAGAAACCAGAAGATGTAATAAGTGGTGATTGTTGCATTGAGCCACAGAGTTTTGGAGTGATTGGTTTCATCAATAGATAACTAATACTGACACTAATGAAATCCACAACACAAATGAAGGTAAAATAATGACTATGACAAGTTGTAAAATGAAGGTATCTGGAGTAGTGATGGTATATAATTAGGGGATGAATTTATTTCTGCCAATAAATCCACAAAAATTCAGGGATTCTGGAAAGGCTTATGGCTGTGATATGCTGAGTGAGTGGGCACTAACTAGAGTTCATAAATAAAATGACTTTGTTAGAGATTACGGAAAGGTAGCAATGAGTATGGACTTAGACAAATCTCCCATGTGGGTAGCCCCACTCTGCCACATTAGCTATGTGACCTGGGAAAAGTAACCTCTCTGATCCTTTTTTCTTACACGAAAAATAGATGTTTGGGAGGATTAAATGAGATGATACATTGTTAAATACTTAGCATAGGGCCTGGCTCAATAACTATTAGTTATTGTTACTATCATGAAATACATGGGGTGATACCAATAACGTGGCCCCAAATTATCTCTACCTCGAAATGTGCCACTTAACCCATAGACATTAGAGATGAAGATAGTAAGTCTTTTGAAGTCTTTCTTGTGAATATATCCATGAGGTTCAAGCATCTTCCTTTCACATTTTCTAATTCCTAATTAATTCTCAAAGTCACTTGTAGAAAGTAATCACAGAATCAAGAATTTCAGTGGCTACTAAACAGCTAACGGATGGGGTTTCCGTTTATTTATTTATTTCAAGTAATTCATGGGATTTGATGGTAGTAATTCAGAGGATGTCTTCATTGCTAGAGAGGCAGGATGGCCATGTCATTCTTTGCATGACTGTTTAACAGATGATAAATTTTTCTACATGCTGTTAGCTATTTTAAAAAACAAGTTAAGCAGGGTTCAAAGCAAAAATGATCTAAAATAAAGATGGAAAAAAAAAGACTCTTTTTCTTCCATTAAAGTTATTGCATGTTCGTGGTCTGAGAAGCTCATCTGGAGCCAGCAGGTTAATAAACAGCTTCAAGCAACCATGGCTTGCTACTGATAGCCAGAGAGGACACTGTGAATCAGATTCACCCGGTATGTACATCTTCAGTTGTACTTCATTGAATGACTTGAGATGTGCACAAAAAGAGAGGTTGACCTCTACTAAGAAACAAGCATGCATTTGGAGCTTTGCATTCTCACTTGTTATTCCGCTCCTTCAAGGACGTTAGCAAAGAATTGTCATCAGAGGACACATAAAATAAAGAACACCTTTCTGAGCTTTAGTGTGTAGTTTTATCTGTATCTTATCTGCCTCTCTGTCCCTAGCGCCTTACAAGAGGCACTCGATAAATGCATGTTGAATTGAATTGAACTACCGGGTCAGAAAGTAGATGCCAAACCTTCAGAAGAATCCCCTGCAGAGCCCTGAGCATAAAGAAGTGATGTTTCTCCTTTAAGCCCAATAAAAGCTACGCCACACCGGTTGCTATACTCTTCTCACTCTCTCCAGGCCTTTTGCCTCCTACTACTACACGGTAGGACATGTGAGATCAGTGCAAAATCTCTGCAGCACGATGGCTGATTTCAGACCTCAGTTTTGCCACTTTTCTAGCAACATTACCTTGGACAAGATCACTTACTGTCTCTCTGCCGTAGCACTTCATTTGCAAAGTGGAGTGTAGCAGTGCCTACCCGTCAGGATTACTGTGAGGAATCAATCTACAAGCATATGTAAAGTAAATAGAGTGAAGCTAGCACACAATAAGCAGTTAATAAATGTTAATGGTAATGACAGACATCCAACCTGGTATTGTCCGGGGCATGCAACTAGGGCCAGGTCCTAATTCCTCCCCTTTGCTAAACTGGTGAGGGAGCCACACTGACGCTGCAGTAGAGAATGCCCTTGGCACTCACACGCTCTGAGAAGGATGGCTGGAGAGCCATCAAGGCTCTAGAAGTTTTGGTGGGTGGAGAATCGCCTAGATGATCCTTAGAAACTCTGCTGTGAACAAAAACACAGTTTTAGTTTCTTTCTTTCTCTTTCTTTCTTCTTTCTTTCTTTCTTTCTTTTCTTTCTTTCTTTCTTTCTTTCTTTCTTCCTTCTTTCTTTCTTTTTTTTTCTTTCTCTCTGATTTTCCTTCTTTATTTGACAGAGAGAGAGCCAGATACACGAGCGGGGTGAGAGGCGGAGGGAGAAGCAGACTCCCCATGAGGCAGGGAGCAGATGAGGGGCTCAATCCCAGAACCCTGGGATCATGACCCGAGCCGAAAGCAGTGCTTAACCTCCTTAAGCGACTGTGCCCCCCTTGGTGTCCCCAGTCTTATTTTATTTCATGGGCAGTTATTTTCCAGCCAGTTTGGTTTCAATTAACGTCAAACATGTACCAAAATATGAACAAGTCCTTGAGTTTTCTTAGCAAACTAGGCAGTTCCCCCAAATCATCACTAGCCACCTCATTTTGTACATTTTAAAATATGCGCTATAAAGGCTTGAAATGCTGCCACCTAGAGACAGTTATTTCCTAAAGCTAACCAAGGCAGTGATCTTGAAAGGCCACTAAAATTGAACTTGGCCATGCATTCACAATGCCATTTTAAAATTCTATATTATATGTTGGCTAACTGAACATAATAAAAAAATTAAATTAAATTAAATTAAAAAATAAAATTCTATAATGTAAATTGTTTACTTACCTAATTTATATAAGACAAACAGGATCAAGTAAAAGGGGAAAGTAATTTAACGTAGAAATAAACAGCATCCTCTATAACTAATATTTTTAAACCAGTTGTCACTCACAGGCAATGTACTACTTTTGTTTTTATGACTGGAATAATCATTTAGAACAGAATGGGAATGTCTAGGAGTTCGAACTTCTTGCCTTCTGGCCCACCACCCATGCATGGGGGTCAAAGTCCTACCTGCTGTGCCCTGATAAACCACACACTTCGGGGGAACAGAGAGCAGATGGTGTATACCTCGGCCATTTCCTAGAGCCTCATCTACAGGCTTTGTGTATCTCTCTGCAGGTCTCTCTGTGCACACACCTTTGGGTAAACCATTTTTAGTGTTCAAGGGTTGAAATTACACAGCAGAGGACGGGATATAAGCAGCTAGTTAGGTTTTGCGGTTATAATTAGAAATTCCATGAGGATCAGAAGAAAATCGAGGAAAAGTATTTTCATCCCACAAGAAAGAATGTTTTGTTAATACTATCCATTATGCACAGGGGGAAAAAAATCCAACCATAAATATATTGAAGTTTTCCATGACCAATGACCAAGGCTTCCTTTTCAGCCTTCAAATCTCTTTTGCTGACATGACATTTTCATAATTTGTTGCTCTTTGATTCTTATTAGGCAAACTTTACTATTATTTTTTTATACTGTTTTCATCAATAACCCCTCCCTACACTCTGGTCTACTTTGCATTCATCTACACACGTCAGGAGTAGAATCATTCCACAATCACCTGCAACTGTCCAGCCTACAATGAGAATGGAATGAGGCAAAGTCATGGTGATATCAGATATATATTTTAGGTCATTTGGTAGAAAGTTGTCACATTTAGGAAAAAATATAAAGAATTTTAACTCCCAAACAGTGTCCTAGCTACAATCCAACAGATACTTAGAAGTCTAAAATGAATAAAAGCTGGCATTCCTTTCCTTAGACATTGGGTCAAGTGGCAATCCAATTTCCCAATTATCCTCGAGAAGAGGCATGATCACTACAACCCCCTATTTATATATAACGTGTTCAGAGATGAGACATAAACTCGAGTCTCCATGTTCACAACAGGATAGGATTTTTTCAAGTTTTTATTTTCATTCCAGTTAGCTAACATACAGTGTTATATTAGTTTCAGGCATACGATATAGTGATTCAATAATTTCATACATCACTTGGTGCTCATCACGACAAGGGCATTCTTTAATCCCCATCACCTATTTAACCCATCCCCCCACCCACCTTCCCTCTGATAACCTTATCAGTTACAGGATAGAATTTGATTGCATGTATCTAAATGCAACCACAATAAAATTATAGATTTCAATTAGGAACGGGCATGGTACTAATACTGTATCACATTTGTTCTGGAAGGCTAGACCAAGAACAAGAAAAATGTAAGGAACAAGAAGTTCCTCTAATTTTTTTCTCCCTATCTTATCATGATTTTGCTCTGCTACAGTCAAACTCAGGACTATTCCACTCTTTTGAAGAGAATACAAAACAGGTTCTGATTCCTCTGCCAGCTCCTTACTAAATTGAGTATTTGAGGCTATTTTATACTATCTGTTATAAGTAAGGCTTTTAAATGCCTTTTGTTAATATGCTACTTCAAATAAATAGACAAAATATATGAGAAAAGGATTTATAAGTCACATGAAATTACAAAAAGAGAAAAAACAAAGAAGCACAGCAAAGCATTCCTGAGATCAGAAACCCAGACATACACTAACACAAATGCAAGTGAAAATAGCCAGAAATAGAGCCATGCCAAACTAAGACATCTCTACAAACTAAGACCTCTCATCAAACAAAGCCACTGTGAGTTGCAGATAAAAGTCAACATGTGAATAATTGCATATCCATCCCTCGTATTTATATGTGGGGTTCTTCCATTTCATGCAAACTAAAAATTTATTCATGTGAAATCTCAGAACAGGAGGATGGAGGACAAAATAACCCTTTTCCATCTCTGCATGGCTACCCTCTCCACACTCCTTAAAGGTTAATGGAGAATAATTATCCTGGAATTTTCCCATGGTGGAAATGGCCTGGCCAAGGTTTTGTCTAGATTTTAATGAGCAGGATACTTTTTTGCAAGAAAATTTTCCCTGATTTCTTTTAGTAGTTCGTCTAAAGTTAGGTGTTATGTGAGACCAGGAAAATAATTCAAAAGCTACATCTTAATAATTACTACACTTTGTTCTACATATAAAATTACTTAGAAGCATACAATAATTCATTCATTTAAAAAAGTCAGTAATTCTGACCATCTATAATGTACCCAAATTGCATCAAGCTTGTAGAATTCTGGATAACATTAAATGATCTCTGCATTCACCAAATCTTAATAACAGGTATGATTCAAATATATATATATATATATATATATATATGCCAAAATGAAAAGAAATCAGAATTAAATGGTTTCCTAACATCTTCCATACATCATCCATAATAGTACTATATAAATCATATCCAGGCCAATTATTACCAAATTTTCCCTGAAATGATCTAACAGGTAGTGTCATTGCATCATCAAATTGCAGAGTCTTCTCCCATACTCTTGCCAGGGCCCCCTTTGACATAGACAGCTTTCTTGATATACCGGGGTGACATAAGCAAAGCAGAGAATAATTCATAGGGAATGTCATCAACTGACACCCAGTAGCATCATGGGTGCAGATGATACAATACCACAAGAAAAGCCCAAAAGAATAAGTTTTTCTCTAAAGTTTTTTTCACATTAAAATATCTTCTCCAATTCCTTCCCAATTCAGCCTATGACCCAATCTCCAGCATTTCATAATAAATAAAGCTGTTATCAAGAAAAGTAGAAGAAAAGAGCTTTTGATATTTCTTTCTAAGAGTTCCATCTGATGTACTTATCTGGTAATGTACCATATTGCCAATTAGCACTCTAAAGTCTCCATATTCATTCAGGTGCTCTAGATATTTTGGTACTTGAGTTACAAAAATCTTCCACAGCAAATAAGTAAAGATAAAAATGTGCCTCCACTTTATCACAAAGAAGGTTGAAATAAGCCTGAAACCAAAATGAAATACAAAATGAAAACCTCTATGGAGGCATTATTAATTCATTTTTATTAATAAAAAAATTGCATTTCTATCGAAAGCTTCTATGCCCTGCAAACAAAGAAGAGATAATAAAGTCACAGCAGTGACAGACTTTTAAATTCTGAGCCCTTCTCCTTGGGACCGAGGGCAGTTCATCTAAATTGAGTTCTAGGCTATTAGAAGACATAACTGTATGATTACTAAAAGATCATAACTAAAGTCACATAAATTTCCTTGAGCTAAAATTCACAGATATTCAACAATGTGTAATGTTGTCATTGGAATGGTTCCACAATTAACAATATTAACATTTTCTTATCTGCTTTATAAAGGTGGACTAGAGTAAATGTACTTATTCTTTTCTCACATGTAACCCTGCTTTACTCAAATCTTCCTCTGACTATACTCAAGTCAAAATAAGAGGAATCTTCTTGCCTCTAACCCTAGGTTAATTTTCATACTCACTCCACCATATTATATTTCTTCTCAACCATAGCCCATGGCTTCCTGGTGATAGTCAAAATAACCAGCATCCACTGCTTCCCTGAGGAGTTTTGTCTAGACTGCCTTTCCTGTCTTAGGCCCTGGTGCATGGCCACTCAAATCCTCTGCTGTAGTTGGGCCAGTTCAAGCACAACCACCCACTAGCACACAGCATTGGTCCTCAATTTTCTTCACTTGGAACGAGCTTTCATCTTTTTCTCCCTCAGTCGGAACCCTACTCTTGACTTCAGGGTCAGGGACAGTCTCATGTTCTCTCTGAAGCTGTCCCTAACCAGCCAGTCTCACAGTCGTCTATAATTCTCAGGGAATCATATTGCATTTATTGTCTTTGCCAGTCAGTTAATATTTGTCATATTTCTTATATTTTTAATTAACTACTTGAATATTTATATAGCTCTCCCCACACATATATTTAAATTTAGTAAGAAATAGAGACTTTTTTTATTATTGTTTTTGCCTTTAATTGCCATCCCTCAGTGTACTGCACATAGCAGGTGTTCAACAAATTCTTAATTTACTCAAATAAACTCAAAGAGCAACATAAGGGATTCATGCTACATATAAAACATTCCTTTTCAGAGAAAACTGCTAAGAATTGCTCTAAGTTGCCAAGAGGAATCTTATCCCCTGGGTGTCATTAAAAATAGGTACACACTACATTGTGCTGGATGGTATAAAGGAAAGTAATAACTCTGGAAAGGAATAACCAAGGGTGTATTGGCCCCAGTTCTCCTGTTTTATTATTCTTTAGGTATTTCAATGCCTTCCAGACTGTAAACATCCAAAAGAAAGAGATAATTTAGTACCTGGGTGGGTCCTTTAGTCTCCAGTGGATGCAGGGAAGGAAGTAAACCATTAGTGATAGTGAGCCCTATTTGTGGCTCTAAAGTTAGGCCTGATAAATCTGTGAAAGTTCTAGCATATAAAATATAGCAATATCACTTCATATCAAGTAGTTCTGACAATACATACTTTCTATATTAGCCAGAATCTACTACCAACCCATGTCTCCATTTCATCCTTCAATTTCATCTCTCCTGTCATCAACTCTGCCTTTGGATTGGTCTGCTAGACCACTTACATTTAATGCAATTATGAATATATTGCTACTTGGTTTCTATTTGTCCTGTTTTTTGATTCTTAGTTCCTCCTTTCCTGACTTTCTTGGGGGATAGGAGGAGTTACCGAATAGTTTTCAGTATTTCATTTTAATGCATATATTGACTTTTTAGCTATATCTGTTTGTATCATTTTGGGTGGTTATCCTACAGATTAACACCACAGTCTATTTAGACTTAATGGTATATTAATTCATGTAAAATTAACAATCTTGTAAGAGTAAAATTCCACTTAACTAGTTCCTATTATTTTGCTATTGTTTTTATATATTTTACTTGTGTTATAAATGTCATGAACCTCAGTCAGTTATCTTATGGAGAGAATAGGAGTAGAAAAAAAGAGTAATATTTTATATTTACCTACATATTTGCCATTTCTTGATCTTTTCTTCTTCCCAGTAGATCCAATTTTCATCAGATGTTATTTCTGTCTGGCATGAAGAAGAGCCTTGACTATTTCTTAAAAGTACAGGCCTAATGAGAACTAATTCTCTGAACTTTCATTTATCTGAAAATATTTCTATTTTTGCCCTCATGTTTTGAGTATCTTCTTTGGATATAGAACTCTAGCTCAACAATTATTTTATTTTTCTTTCAGTATTTTGGAGATGCCATTCTATTGTCTTCAGTCTTCCCATGTTTCTAATGAGAAGGCAGCTAACATTCATATCACCATTCCTGTGTACACAACGTGACAGAAATCCGTGTTAGCTTCCCAACACTTTGACTATGATGTGCCCAAAGTGCAGCTCCTCTTTTTATATTTACCCTTTTTGGAAAATGCTGAGCTTCCTGGATCTGTCAGATGATGTTTTTCACTTAATTTGAGCCATTGTTTCTTCAAATATTTTTCTTCCCCATTCTGTGTTTCCTTTTTTTTCTGAAATTCAAACTAGTCATATGTTACATCACTCGATATCCCATAGGCCACTGGAGCTATGTTAATTCTTTCTTCAATCTTGGTTTTCCTTCTCTTCTTCAGATGAGATCATCATTATTGACCTATCTTTTAGTTACTGCCTCTCTTCTGCTTCCTTCAATCTTCTGTTAAGCCCATTCTGTGAATCTTTATCATTTCAGAAACTGTACTTTTCAATTCTAAAATTTCTAGTTTTTTCATAGATTTTCATTCTTTAGTATTACAGGAGGTCCTCAAAAAAAATAACCGCTAATTGACTCATGAGCTGGACCCAAGCAGTCAGAGGCTCCTCATTCCCTTCCCTGTCCTTGAAAGGTACATTCCAACCACTGTTCCCATTCTAGGAGCCATTGCAAGGACACAGACTTGCAAGAGGAATGTGTTGTTGAAACTATCTGGACTGAATATGATTGAACCCCACTGAGGCTTCTATATAAACTTTAGATTCTGGTGGGTGGGTATGGAGATCTACTCGTCTTGCAGATGCCCAAGACAAGCCTCATATGTAAGTTCCTTTGCTTATTAAAACTACCATCTACCAACCTGGAGTGGTTTATTTGGTCTCTGCTTGCCTTATGTGTATGGGGGCCAGTTTTGAATTTCACTCTGAGAACTCCCTGGGTTGTGAACCAACATTTACTGAGATTTCTCATCTGTTCACTCTTTATATCTGTTGTTCCCCTTAGGTCATTTAACATATTTACAAAATCAAGCTTAAAGTCTTTGTATGCTAATTTTCACATCTGAATCATTTGCTTTTTAGTCTTGATTATGGGCCATGTTCTTTTTCTTTTTTTTTTTTTGCATGTCTAAAAATCTGGGTTGTATTTTAGATACTGTGTTTCATTATAGAAACGCTGGAATCTATCATTTTCCCCAGAAAGTGTTGGTTTTTGTTCTGGAAGGAAGTTAAATTACTGGATGATTATTTAGAATCTGTGGAGGCTTAGTGTTATGCTTTGCAGGGGTGGGTGGGTGGAAAATTCATGAAGTTTACCAAGTTCCCTAATTTGAAAGGACTCAAACTCTGAACTCTGTCTTCTCTGCTTTGAGAAGTATCTAAAATTTCTATCCATTTACCATCCTTCCAGCTCTTACTTTCTGATGGACTTCTTGGCATCTCCCCCATGCATACGTGGTTCAGAAGTCAGCCAAGGACTTGAAGAGAGTTCATCTTCATATTTTTAGTCTTCCTCTCTATAAATTCCTCCTTTGCAGGAGGTTCTTCTAAATTTTCAGTCACTCTGGCATTCTCAAACTCCATCCTCTCATTTCTCAAACCAGTAGAATTCTGGCTTTCAGTTTAAGTGTATATATTCCATATCATGCAGATGGCATGTGACTTGTGTTTAAAAAACTTATATAAATGTGACTTTCTCCCAGCGTGTATGAGTGTTTTCTTTTAAGAGTTAAATTCTCTAAGTTCTGCCTGCTTCTGGCCATTTTTCAATGCCTTCAAGTTATATATACACAAACATGTATGCATACACGCATGTGTATGTATTATAATTGTTATCTGTGGAAGGGTCAGTCCAGTTCTCTGCAGTTACTGGGATTAGAATTCCAACCTTGGTCTTGATTTTCAAGTCATCACTCTGAACTATAGCAACAGCCTATAGTTCCCAAGGGCCTTTAACTCTTCTTTGACTCACAATTTTGCTCTGTTAAAATATATTCTCCCTGCAGCAGCCAGAGTTATTTTATTAGAAACCCAGTATTAACCATGCCACTCTCCTTAACATCTTTATATGGCATCTCATTACACCTAGAATCAATCCAGAATTCTAATTATTCTAAATATGGCCTCTAACAACTTACACAATCTGCCCCCTGTCAATCACTTCTGCTCCAACCTACCTCTATTTGCCCGTTGGGTTTTGGTAACACCTCAAGTCTTTAAACTTATCAAACAATATACCTGTTCAAGGACCCGACTTAACCTTCGGGTTCTCGTCTAAATGTCACTTCCACAAAGATGGTAGGGCTGATTCCACAGATTGTGTTAGTCAAGTACTACATTTTTTGTTTGTTTTTTTGCTTGGTTTTTTATTAACATATAATATATTATTTGTTTCAGGGGTACAGATCTGTGATTCATCAGTCTTACACAATTCACAGCGCTCACCATAGCACATACCCTCCCCAATGTCCATCACCCAGCCACCCCATCCCTCCCACCCCCCAGCACTCCAGCAACCCTCAGTTTGTTTCCTGAGATTAAGAGTCTCTTATGGTTTGTCTCTCTCTGGTTTTGTCTTGTTTCATTTTTCCTTCCCTTCCCCTATGATCCTCTGCCTTGTTTCTCAAATTCCACATATGAGTGAGGTCATACGATAATTCTCTTTCTCTGGTGTTAGGAAAATTGGACAGCTACATGCAGAAGAATGAAACTGGACCATTTCCTTACACCACACACAAAGATGGACTCAAAATGGATGAAAGACCTAAATGTGAGACAGGAATCCATCAAAATCCTTGAGGAGAACACAGGCAGCAACCTCTTCAACCTCAGCTGCAGCAACTTCTACCTAGACATATCGCCAAAAGCAAGGGAAGCAAGGGCAAAAACGAACTATTGGGACATCATCAAGATAAAAAGCTTTTGCATATCAAGTACTACATTATAAATGATGAAACCCTAATACCCCTCTACTTCTGGGCTTGGAGAAAACTGGCAATCCAGTTTCAATAATCCAAAACTCAAAAGCAGGAGACTGGGGGATTTCTTTCTTGAGGTGACATCCCTAGAGGAAAGCCCTAATGGATCCCTTATGACTAGTGCTCTGCAGTGAAACTACCTGGCTGGATTAGGCTACAGAGAAGCCTACCAGTTCATAGTCCAGTCCACATACATGCAGAGAGGGCTTCCTGTCACCTACTTGGGTCTCACTCTGAAATGTGAGCAGACAGTCAGGGACCACCAGACTGTTGAGGGAAGGGCCCAGGATGAAGGACAGAAAACAATAACACATCCTGCAAAAAGGAACTTTAAGGAAACAGAAATTTTAGATTAAAAAAAAAACTTTTAAAAAAATCTATCATTAATGCCCTCACAGAACTAAGCTTTACTTCTATAAAAGGACAAAACAGGAAATTTTAACTGAGGCACCAGCTCCCTTACACTGAATTAAGGTAATAAGTTGCTTGTTACTTTGATCAAAAATTTCTTAGTTGAGGCAATATTTAGGTTATATGCACCATAACTTAGAGTTAAGTTTGAGAAAGTGTATGTTTTAGACATGCAAGGCACATTAAAAATAAGCCTGGCTTAAGAAGCTAATAAAAGTATATCAATTTTCTACCTGGAGGTCACTATTTTGACGATAGTTCATTTTCAGTCTAAGCAGTTGCCAATATTCTCAGTTATAAATTTCACATTTTAGATCATTCAACACAAAACTAACAGACCTCAGGAAAAAAAAAATGAAACGTTTTCCATTCCAATTATTTCTAAAAGGCAAGATTGTTAGCATCACAACTGAGATTTTTCAGGTATCTCAGGATATAGCACACATCTGGGTAATGGGAAAGATCTAGATTTCCTGATCACCCTAACTAATTTTCATTTATTCATTTATTCAACAAATATTTATTGTGCTGCTACTGTATGGTAGACATATGCTACACAGTAGAAATCCAAAATTGAATAAGATAAATATGGTCTCTGTCCTCATGGAGTCTGCAGTGGAGTGGATTTCTCAGGATTATCTAGATCTACCTAGCCCATGTACCATTTGTAAATTTTAAAAAAAGTAGATAATTAGGTGGCCTCTGGATGAGGACCTAAGAGGATTTCCTATAAAATAAAGCATTAGGACTTTATGGTGTGAAGTTAAACACTGAGATTCTTGTTTTATTTTCTCTTTGGACTCTGTTTATTTTATAGCACTATTTTTTTTGTAAGAAGCCATTACCTTTATCACATTCATAAATAAAAAACTTACTTCCCTTAACCATATTTTCAATGAGCATGTTTCTGTTGATTTTCAATTCCTCCACTTTGGGCGCTTCGTTTTCCCAAGGCAGAAACAGAAACAGGGCGTAGATGGGCTGAAGCAGTGTGCTATCAAGAGAGTAAGCATGTAACAGCTGGGTGGTTTGGAAACAGCAGCTTCCTTGAGCTTCCTAGGCTAAGTCAAAATAATGAGTCTATGAGGCCTTTGGCGAGAAGTTTCTTGGCCCTGATCTTATTTTAGTCAGGGCTAAAATATACCTCATTCTAATTCTGTCTTCCCAAACAAACAGTACAATGTTAAAATAACAAAGAGAAAATATTGGCAACTTATGAAATCTTTAGTAGCAAAATGGAATGTAGCAACTAAGTTAAACAAGGCTCTATGTTACCTAATGCTCTTCATAAACTCCCCCTGAGGGAGGGGTACTCAGCCCTTAGCAGCCTCCAGAGGAGACTCACTTGCCAAAGAACTGTAAGAGGCCACAAGCCCTGGAATCAGACCAACTCCTGACTTCCTCTGACGATGGGGACTTCCCAGGCCTCACTCTGTCCCCAGTCAAATACTGGGGATGCCCTTTCTTCTCAGCCTCTGAATTTCACAATTCTTAAAAATTATGTCTTACCTTGTTCACTTTTTTACCTTATTTTACCTTTTATTGTTTCAGATCCCCTTCATTTCTCCTTATTTTTCTCTTGTTTCAGGATGTCCTGGACCAAAGTTTTTTTTTTGTTGTTTTTTTTTTTTCAAGTGGAACCTGCTGGGAGTAAAATCAACAAGGATCTCTCATCTATACTTAATTTTCCTCACAGCAGGTGCTGTGATACAGCAAAAATTCTAGACAGAAATGTGGTAAGGCTCTTGTTGCTGCTGCCATGCTAGATACCAGAAAATCAATAAATGATTAGAACACCTAGCAGAGTGGATGATTCCAGTAGCATTAAAATGATGATGGAGGAAATCACTTAAAATTCATACATGTACTTGTTCTTTGGCTGTCAAGATTTCAAGCTTAACATGCATAGTAGCTAACCAGTTTCTGAATATTGTTTAAAAGGGTTTTAAGGTTTTTTTGTTGTTGTTTTTGTTCCATGCTTTGCAAAGAGAAAAAACAATTTGGAATTTGTGGCAATCAATATAATCAGGTAAAAATAAAGAAATTCAGCAAGCGTTCATTTGTCCAGTATCTGTTCATGTAAATAAATGTTCTGGAGAGCTAATGTTTACTCTTTCTAGCATCAAAACTTTAAAATTTATAATCACTTCAACTTCAACAAAAGCTTTCAAAATTCCTATACACAATTCCTTCCTTCTTGAAATTTGAATATTCAATAGAATTTCATATTTTTCTTGATGCAAGAATTGCAGTTACTCATTTGCTCTTGCTCTAAGTATGCCCTCGGTTGTAACTGGTTTTTACAACTTCTCCATCTTTCCACACCTGGCAGAAAATGCCACAACCTCACAAAATGAATATGGCTCAAATTTTCACGTCCACATTCAGGCACTCAACACTGATCATCCGCTCTTCTCTTGTTCATCTTCCTGTCCTCCATGCAAAATCTAAACTTTTACCCATGACCTCAAGCTTCCAATTCCACTACTCACTCTCACCTCCTTTAGTCTTCCTATTACATTGAGAAAATCGAACCACACATCAGGCAAGGTCTTGACCCTGTTTAATTCATATTTCAACTTCAGCTTCCCTTCCTCAGGGCATGAATGGGCATGAATGGGCCCTCTTCCTTCAACCTCTGTTCTGTCTGGTGTGCTCAGGATTTCTGTTAACTATTTCCCCTGACTCTTTCATTTAAATCTGTTTTTTGATATTGACTTAGAAATATACTTAAGTCTATCCCATCTTAACAAAGAATGAAACAAAGCAAAACAAAAACTCCCATTGATGCTGTACCAAATTTCAAATTATATTGTTTTTCATACTGATTCTCACTCGTGATGGCTTGTTACTTAGGTGTTTTATAATTCTGAATTTTGAGCTTAGGTAATCTAAATCTATGGAAATAATGATGGGATTGGAGTTAAATGTGGACTTTTCTGGAGAGCAATTTTATGTGCTTCTGCCAGATACCCATGGCCACATTATTCTAATTTCTAGGATTGGGATTATATAAATCTGAATAACAATTCCACAGGAGGTCAATGTTATATTTAGGAATTCTTAAGAAATTCTTTCTTTTTGCCCTACCCAGAATCAGAACCAAGGATAAACAAGTGACCTTGTCATGTATCTTTGCTGATAGGAAGATTTTATTTTCTAACTTAACTTTTTACTGAAAAAATATCCTTTTGAAGTAACTGACTATTGGAATCACTTTGCACAGGTACAAGGTATTAATGAGCCATGAAAACACAAGCCTCTTTGCATCAGAAAATACCTTCATGCAGCAACAAATTGGGTGTTGGGTTACCACATCAGATTTCTGCTTTTTCTTTATTTTTGGACAATGAGGAATTCCCTTATAAATTTTAAAAAGTTTTTGCATTATGTCCAGCACATTTTGTAGTAGGAGATCTAGCCTTCCATAGTGCTAGAAGCAAAAATTCTCAGGTTTCTCTAGCAGTAAGATTGAAGTCCTATCTATCAAGGTAATGTCAGGCTGAATCATTGTGATTACAGGGAGCTCCAAAATACAAAGTCTTCTAGACCTACAAAACAAAACATTTATTACTTATTTTGTTAGAGAAAAAAAATTAGTCCAAATTTCCTCACCTTTATATTAACTAAACAGATAAAAACAAAAATAGACCTGCACAACCAACTATGGGAATTATATTTAACACGATTTCGATTTCAAAGAGATGAAGGAAATTTAGCCTTAAAAATTTAGGCAAAATGCCTAAGGTCACACAACCATTAAGAAATAAATCTAGGAGGGGCACCTGGGTGGCTCAGTCGGTTAAGCGACTGCCTTCGGCTCAGATCATGATCCTGGAGTCCCGGGATCGAGTCCCACATCGGGCTCCCTGCTCGGCAGGAAGTCTGCTTCTCCCTCTGACCCTCTTCCCTCTCCTGCTTTCTATCTCTCTCTCTAATAAATAAATAAAATCTTAAAAAAAAAAAAGAAAGAAATCTAGGGGTGTCTGGGTGGCTCAGTCAGGCATCTGACTCTTGGTTTCGGCTCAGGTCATTATCTCATGGGTTGTGGGATGGAGTCCTGGGTCAGGCTCCACACTCAGCAGGGAGTCTGCTTGAAGATTCTCTCCCTCTGTTCCTCCCCCACTCACATGTGTGTTCTCTCTCCCTTCCTCTTTAAAATAAATAAATAAATCTTTAAAAAAAAAAAAAGAAATCTAGTGTGCAAACACAGAGCTCTCTTTTTTAAAAACCCACAATAAACAACAGATTATATCCTCCAAAACTTCTAACAATGTAGTTACTATAAAATAACTATATTTAAAATAAAATAAAGGATATATGAGAGGAATGTGAGACATACTAAGAGAAGACTATAGAAAGGGACAGGCAAATTTTAAAAGAATAAAATAGAACTTATATAAATGAAAAACCTAGTAATTGCTCCTGATTTTCATTTTCAGTAATTGTAGCAAAGTAAATCAGATCAACCCTAATGCTAAGAAAAACTATTAAAGCTGGCAAGATATTTTTTTAAATCTGCTTGAATCCATTTGAGGGTTAAAGAAGCAGGGATAAATAAAAAGACAAAGACCTAGGGGAAGAAAGAAAGAAGACAGAAGAGGTCTGCATCTGGGGCCACTTTTTCTTAATGTACATGCCTATACCAGAAGCATCTGAAAGAATTACATATACATGCTTATATCAGAGGCATCAGAGAATCAGGAACTTGGTAGGATTTTGAACAGATTCATGGTGCCAAGGGAACAAAAACTGGAGTCCACTGCCTGCCCAAGACAAGGGTTATGATAAACATCTTGGACTTGGGTTTGAAATCATTAAGAAATACACCCTAGGAATGAGGGTTTATCATTACAAGACAGATTTTTATAAGAACTGAAGCCCAGATAAGAATCATCTGAAACTCTGATTGAATTAAGATGATCTGAAATTTGTAGCCATCTACCAGAAGAAAATATAAATCCTCTCTGATGGGAAATAACATCATCATATCCCTAAATTAGTTCTATTACTTTGCGTTAAATATGCCATTCACATTTAAAAATAAACAAGATATAAGGAGACAAGACAACATGATCACAACCAAGGGAGAAACAGATAACAGAAACAAACAGGAAACCCAAATAACAGAATTATTGGAAACAGATTTTAATATTTTTAAGGAATTAAAAGATAAAATTGTTAATACTGGCAGACAAGTATAAATTATAAAAAGGAATCAAATGAAAATTCTAAATATGAAGAAAATGTAATGACTGAATATTAATAACTCAATATATGGGCTTATAGTAAATTAGTCGCAGATAAAAAAAAGAATAAGTCACCTGGAAAATAGGTTGGAAGAAAATGTACAGAATTAGGTAGAGAAATAAAAGAAAGGAAAAATAGATGAAATTACATAGGAGAGTTGTAGGGGATACAGTGAAAGTTTGAACAGATGTGTAATTCAAGTCTCGGAAGAAGAGGAGAGAAAAATGGGGCAGAAAATAGTTGAAGAGAGTATGGCTGTGAATTTTTCAAAACTTGCAAAAGAGATCAAGCCATAGATTCAGGTAGCATTAGAAAACGCAAAAACGAGGAGTACTTAAGTGGCTCAGTCTCTAAAGTGGAGACTCTTGATTTCGGCTCAGATCATGATCTCAGGGTCCTGGGATTGAGCTCCACATCCGGCTCCGCACTCAATGCAGAATCTGCTTGAGATTCTCTCTTTCCCTCTCCCTCTGCCGCTCCCCCTGCTTGCTCTTGTTCTCTCTTTCTCTAAAATAAATAAATAAAACCTTTTTTTTTAAAAAGATTTTGTTTGTCAGAGAGAGAGAACAAGAGAGAGCACAAGCAGGGGGAGCGGCAGGCAGAGGGAGAAGCAGGCTCCCCACTGAGCAGGGAAGCCTATGCGGGACTTGATCCCAGGACTCTGGGATCATGACCTGAGCCAAAGGCAGACACTTAACTGACTGAGCCACCCAGGCACCCTGTAAATAAAATCTTTTTTTAAAAAATGAAAAAAATAAAGAAAACCCAAAAATGATAAATACAAAGAAAGCTACACGTAAGCACGTCATAGTGAAATCAATGAAAAATGAAGAAAAAATAACAAAATCATAAAATTGGTTATAAGAAAGGCAAAGAGACTAGATTTATGGGATCCATAATATGACTTATTATTGACTTTTTGATAAAAATAATAGAAAACAGAAGACAATAAATTCTATTTTCAAAGTGCCAAAAGAAAATAACTGACAACCTAAAATTCTATAATCAATAAAAATGTCTTTGCGGAATTAGGATATTCACAGACTAAAACAAGAGAATCAGTTGTCAGTAGACCCCCTGATGTTCTCAGTAAATTCCACTAACAGAAATATTAAAGGAATAACAGTCGCTTCTAGGTAGGAAGAAGGTCATAGTGATTGGGATGGGGACTTCTGGGTGCCGACAAAATTCTGCTTATTGACCTAGGTGGTGGTTACAGAGTATGTTTGGTATGTTTATTTTGTAATGATTCACTGAGATTTATCCTTACAAGGTGTGCACTAAAGTGAAATAAAGACATTTGCATTCATTCATTCACACATTTTTTTTCCCAAGGATTGTTATTGGGCAGTTACATTATCTAAACATAGCATCATGGTATTAATGAAAATAAAGTTTCTGCTCTCACAGTTCTGAGTTCAGAAGTTTGAAATGAAGTGCATGGGATAAAAATAAGGATGTCAACAGGTCTGCTTCCTTCTGGAGTCTCCAGGGGAATTCTATGCCTTGCCCCTTGGTCTTTCAGAGACTGCTGGCATTCACTGGCTTATAAGTGCATCACTCCACTCTTTGCCTTCTCTCTGACTCCTCTTGCAACCCTTTTATAAGGACCCCTGCAATTACATCGGGCCCACCCAGATAATCAAAGATAATCTCCCCATCTCAATAGCTTTAACTTAATCACAGCTGCCAAGTCTCTTTGTCATGTAAGGTAACACAGGTTCTGAGGATTAAGATGTGGACATTCTTAAGGGGGCATTACTCAGCCTACTACAATACATATGCCATTTCTATTGGATTTTACCTTGGAGTAAAACTATTACTGTACAAGATATTCATTATGTTCAGATAAGCGAGTAGATAAGCGAGTCAATGTTTCTAAATTGTTGTATCTACTTATATTTCCACCAGCTGTGTTTCACATACACATCAACACTTGGTACCATCAGTCTTAGTTTTAGCTATTCTGGTGGATGTATATTGTTTTATCATTACTTTAGTTTACATTTCATGTCATTAGCAATCTCCTAATAATTAATGAGTTTGAGCACATTAGTACATTTCATATGTTTAATTGTAATTTAGATACTCTCTTTTATGAAGTACCTATTAAGTCTTTTGCTCATTTTCTTATTGGGTTGTAGTATTTTTCTTACTGATTTGTAGAAGTCCTTTATATTTCTTGCATATAAACTCTGTGTCAGATATATATGTTGAAACTATTTTCTACCACCCTGCGTCTTCAATATCTATTGTTATCCTTTGATGAAAGTCTTTAATTTTAATGTACTTCAATTTGTCATGTTTTTCCTTTTTGGTTAGCATTTTTGAGGGTAATGTATAAAGAATTTTTATCTACTCCAAAGATAAAAAAGGGTTTCTTTATGTTTTCTCTTACAAACCAACATTTTCCAAAATATTTCCCTGGCTGCTATGTGGGCAGTAGTCTTAAATTGTATCAATTAGGAGATTGCTAATATAGACTCTATTGCTCAAAGATATCAGTACCAAAGTCTCAGTAATTCTCCTGGATTTACTTTTTAGACTTTGCTGAAATTCTTGCTACCACTGTCACATGATAGGCATTAAACTGTAGGAAGAAGCAATACAAAAAGAATGTTCTTCCCAGATTTAGCAACTCCTTCAAAGGAGAGCTTTCCCGAAAGCTTCACCCAGAGACAACTCTAACATCTCCTCAACCACTTATTTGCAAGAGAGGTAAGGAATTGTCATTTTTTTAGCTCACTATTACATCACTCCAATATAATAGGATACAATTTTTAACAAAAGAGGAGAGAATGGATCGTTGGGAGGTAATTAGCAATATTTATTGAGAGGACAAGAGTAGAAGCAGGATGATCAGGTAGCCAGATGTTCCCAACACCCATTTGAAGAGGGCTAGGATGATGGTGGGAAACGTTGTAAAAGTGGTCAGATTCTGCAGCCATTTTGAAGATAAATGGGATTTGCTGATGAACAAATAAAGACTGTGATAGTTTTACTACTGATGGCTATTTGCCCAGAGTATTATTAATGATCTATCTCATAATGAAGGAATTTGAACCAAGAAAGAAGGGGTAGTTGGAAGATGAAACTCAGAGGGAAGAAAAATGTTATGCCTTTGACTAATTTGGAGAGTAAAATAATGGAATAAAGTTTGAAAATTTTCTAATTGGAAAAAATTAAAGTTTTCTAAGGTCCTTCTATTGTTCAAGAGGAGAGCAGATAAAGGCTATTAGAGCACATGAGGGAGAAAATTACATGGCCAGGGATAAAGAAGAGAGGAAAGGGCCTTTCAGAAAGACCAACTATTGGGCAAATATTCAGAGCTCTGAAGGAATCTTGTGGATTTTGAGAAGGACAACAATGTGGCATGTGGCTAGATCCAGCCTTCATTAAGGGTGCTGAGGAAGATTAGGATACAGCTGGGGCAGTAAATTAGGGACAGAATGTATAGGGTTATTTCAGGAGGTTTTTAGGAGTCTGTACTTCCTTGCTTTGACCAATGTAAAGCCATTAAGTATTTTTAAAAGCATGTGTGGCATGAGCCATGTTTTTAATATAAATATGTTGTAGAAATGTAAACTGAAACTGACAAAACAGGTAAGTAACTACTGCAATAATCAATGTATAATGTGACAATTTAATATTTCACTTCGAGGCATGTGCTATATAAATATGTGAGTAGAAAAATGAAAGACAATGTCCTTATACCAAGGTAACTTATAAGACAGGTTGCTGGTGTTTGAGAATTTCATATTTGTTTAAGATAGCAACATATCAAATTTCTGAAACCAAGCTAAACAAATAATTAGTAATACTTTAAGGACTTCTAAGCATGTTTCTTTTTTAAAAAAGATTTTATTTATTTATTTGAGAGAGAGAGAGAGATTGAGCACGAGCAGGGGAGGAGCAGATGGAAGGGGAGAAGCGGGCATGATCCCAGGACCCCGGGGTCATGACTGGAGCCGAAGGCAGATGCTTAATGACTGAGCCACCCAGGCGCCCCAACATGTTTCTTTTTCATGTTGTTTTCTCTACGAAATTACTCAAAAGAAAACCATCGTAGACGGAAGCGAAATGTGTGAAGCCTCCATATGGTTATGTGGCTTTTCATGGTGTAGCTATAGGGTTGAATCTCAATTGTCTCTAGTGTTGGAATCAAGGTCTCAAGTAGAACTATGTACTGAATCTTTTTTCTCTTATATCCCAATCGATTCTAGTGTGTATCATTTGCTCGAAAGATGAATGTCTCATATTGCAAGGAGCACAGATGTGCCTCTTTCTCAGCCATAATGATGAAAAACTCCAGTAAGCAACTATTTTGTGAATGCATTTTATGGGATGCCAATTCATACTGCAAACTAATTCATCTCTCTGCTAACAAACATTCACCCAAATGTCCCCCACCCACCTGCCAGAATAAGTATGATAACACATACAAGATTTTAGATAAACAATGTATTTACCAGGTTCTGAAGCAGTGTTCAATCAAAGCAATTTTATAGATTTTCATAAGGAAAATCCATTAGACTTTGTTATGTTGCAGTATATCACAATCTAGAACATTGTACTGTTAACAGAATTTCAAAGAAGCAAATTTGTTATGAATGTTGTTTTGACCTCAGGAAAAGCAATTGGAAATTTCTAACTTTACTTATAAAACGTGCCTATCTTGAGGAGTTGGGTTTTCATTACTGACCCTTTGTTTACTGTCTGATTTTTTTAAATTATAACTAAATACTTCATGAAGTAAAATAAGAAACTTTACTATTTGTTGATAAAAGGTTGTTGGCAAAAGATTTTTTAAAATCTCAATGCTTTCTATTATATTTGGGGTTCAGACTAAACTCTGGGGTTTCTACCAAGTAAAAAAATTAGATAAGTTTGTGAGACATTAGTACTTGCAAAATGGATAGTCTTAATTACGTCAACTACTTCACCACCTCCAAGATAATTAGTGTATAAACAACTCTACTTTTGTATTTCATGTCTAAAAGGAAGAAATTTCCTTTGTGATATCCAAGCTTAGCCCATCTTTTATTAGTTTTCTGTGATTGCTGTAAGAAATTACCACAAATTTGGTGGCTTAAACCCCAGAAATATATTCTCTCCTTTCCTCATCCCGCTTCCGGTGGCTACAGGTGTTCTTCAGCTTGAGGTTACATCACATTACCTTCTCCCTTTTTGTGTGCCTCTCTCTTATAAGGACACACATGTTTATGGTTAGGGCCCACTCAAGTAATCCAAGATAAACTTTTCCTCTCAAGAGACCTAACTTTATCACATCTTTTGTCATATAAAGTAATATTCCTACAGGCGCCTTGGTGGCTCAATTGGTTGAGACTCTGACTCTTGGTTTCCACTCAGGTCATGATCTCAGGGTCATGGTCTGATCTCCGAGCTCAGTGGGGAGTCTGCTTGAGATTCTTTCCCTCTACCCCTCCCCACACAGGTGGGCTTTCTCTCTCTCTCTCTCTCTCTCAAATAAATAAATAAACCTTTTTAAAAAATAAAGTAAAGTAATATTCATTAATTCCAGGAAATTGACATGGATATCTTTGGTGCTATTTTTCAAATGACCACACACCATCTATCTGTGATTTTATCTCATACTTTTCTGCCACACGGGATTTTCTCCCCCTGATTCCCACCCTTCTGCTTCCTCCTCCCTTTCTCTCATCTTTGATTACTTCCCCTTCAATGGTTCCTTCCCCTTATCATACACTACACCGTTAGTTTGCTAGGGCTGATAGAACAAAGTACCACAGATTGGGTAGTTTAAAAAACAGAAATTTATTTTCCCACAATTCCAGAAGCTAGAAATCTGAGATCAAGGTGGGTGAAGGCTTGGTTTCTGAGGCCTCTCTCCTTGGCTTGTAGATAGCTGTCTTCTCTCTCTCCTCACATGATTTTCCCTCCATACATTTCTGTGTCCTAATTTTCTTCCTTATGAGCACTCATCATATTGGATAAAGGCCTACCCTAATGACCTCATTGTACCTTAATTACCTCTCTAAAGACCCTATCTCCAAAAGCAGTCACATTCTGAGGTGCTGGGCTTAGGACTTCCACACATAAATTTGGGGGAAACACAATTCACTCTGTAACACAGACCGTTCTTTCCCATTCTGGAAAAAACAAAAACAAAAAACCTTCCATCCAAAGAAATATTCCTTCAGTGTACCAGCTGTATCAAACATTTACTTGCCATCAAATAGCCTGTGTTTCTCGACATTTCTTGGCCCTCTTGCTGTAAGGTGGAACCTTGGGACTAATTTCTGGGAGGCAGTACTCCAGCTCTAATGAACCAGTAGAGGCTTGTATTATGAAAATGCAGATATAAAAAAGAAAAGTAATTTCATTTTAGAGTCATCGTCTTCTAAAATGGACAAGAAATGGATGACAATGTTTGTTTCACAGAAAGAAGTTTCTGTGATACTCAGCTCCATTTTGTTCTCATGTCCTCAGCTTTCATCAATGGAGGCTGTAATAAAAAGCTTCACAAAGTCCATTGTGACATTTACTGTAGGAAAACTATTTACTATAGTACATCTTCAAAAATCTTTGCTTCCCCTGAGGGTCCCTCTTCACTTTTTGGCCAGTGATAGTCCTGTAATTGACATATGTGTTTATTTTGGTTTTGGTTTTGTTTTGCTTAAAAGCCATATTTGGGGTGCAAGTCAAACAACTAGAATGTAAGCTCAAATGAAGCTAACAACAAATGAAGGTCATTCATGCATCCCCTATGCCCAGTATAGGTGTTCAATAAATATGTATTAAATAAATGAATGAGCCAACTTTATAGAGCTATATGGCCTGAATGCTTGCATTGTTTTTCCCCAGATCTTGATTTGCTATGTTTACTTATATTGGGGGGTATATTTTCTCTAAATTATGAATGTAAGTATTGTAAAAGTCATGAAAATCTCTTTAATAAACATTTAGTTGAATGGATTATCTCAGTTGATTATGTTGTTTCCACAGGTCTGCTACTTTTAAATGATGAAATGCTAAGGAACAGCCCTAGCAAGAGACTTTATACATTCATTCTACATCAGGTCAGCAGTCATCACAGAAAGGGTTGAAGCATCAGTCCTGAAAGGATCAGTCAGTAATCTCTGGTGTCCCTAAAATCTTTCAGGGGGTCTGTGAGGTCAAAACTATTTTCAAAATGGTATTAAGTCAAATATTATTTGTCTTTTTCACACATATTTTTTCATGAGTATACAGTGAAGTTTTCCAGAGACTACATGATATGGGAAATCATAACAAATTGAATTAAGAAGTTTCTATTAAGCCTCAAAATGAAAGACATAGTCTGAATATGCCCAAACACCGAACATTTATAGTCATGTAACCAAAGTTTAAAATTGTCCTGATTTCCAGAAATGCTGATTCTGACCTTAAATAAAACTATGCTTTCTCCTATCAGCATGACTTAATAGCTTCCTAGCCAATCAAGTAAGCAGATAGGCAAACAAATCAGCATATACAGAGCGCTACTACCCTAAAAAGAATGTGAATTTCTAGTAACAAATCACAACAGAAAACAATGCACTTCCTCATTCATGCTTTATAAACTGAGCTGTATCCACTGAAAGCCACCCTTCCACCACATTTAGTTTTGAAGTCTCCCTGCTTATGAATAGTTTGTTTCTTGCTCAATAAAATATTCATATCAAATAAAGTTCTTTGACAAGCCAAATGTTAAAAAGACTTGGAAAAACGTAAAACAATGCCACTCCCTCACTAAATTTTTTGTTCTACAGATTAATTTTACAAAAAAAAGTATTATTTCTGTTAACAGTCATTTTACTGTAGTCATTTTCAACAACTATTTTAGTTTATTTCAGTTTTAATTTTAACACAGTAAATGTTAATAGATAGAACCCATATACAAAAGCTGTTTGAGAGATCCTCAGAATGTTGAAGGCCACAAAATTTCCTGAGACCAAACACTGAGAACCATTAGGAAAAGAATGAACTCCCTCTTTGTAGAAGCTCCTTCCTCTATGCTGTGGTAAAACAAAACTAAAAACAAATGTGTCCCCTTTCACTACGTTGGATCAATAGTCCCAGAAACATCTATGATATCACAATTAAGCACCACTGTGAAATACAAAAAAAAAACTGCTCAGGAATCTGAGTGAGGACCACACAGACTATTTATAGATTTATAGATACAGCCCCAAAGTACATTTTCTCTTTTTGTTTATATCCTACATTTACTCTAAGTCCAAACCAGAATTATCTTTTCTTCTGGCTCCTGAGAAACTGGTATCTGTATCTGATTCTCCTGGTGCCATTCCCCATTCAGAGAGGTATTGACATACTCCATGGGTGATCTTTATATTTCTAATGCCACTGCCCAGAGGTCTTTTTACACTGGGATATTTCTCAGAGGCATGGCCTTGCTCTAGAATGGGGAATATATTTCATAGCACGTGCCAACTCTGATATATGTTAGCAGTTGGCTGGAACACTGTTTGAGAAGGATTCTCAGGCATTTCCAGGCTTAGCAAGACAAATGCCATAATTGACTAGTGGCCTACCGTGGGTACTAAAAGGAAGACTACGAGCTTATGTGCCATGTATTTGCGACCAAATGAAATCAGTTGGAATTGCTATGGTCAGACAGATGTAAGCAAGACATTAAGTGTTTAATCCATGTAAAAATTACACGGGAATGTAATTACTATGATGAATAACAGGTACCGGCAATAATATCTCTCTCATAAACAAACGCAATCTGCTTAAAATATGAACACAGATTTTAAGATTCAAAGAAATAAATTAATCTAAGAGAACATAAGAATTGCCTTAAAGATTTGTAATAACATAGACCGTGCGCATCTGTGCATCTGAAGACATTTTTACCTTGCACATGAACTAGGATAGATGCCAACTACCCTTGATCTTGGCACTTTCTGGAGCTTGACCAGAACTTACTTTCAGAAACAATCTCCTCAGAATGGAATTTTGAAAGGTGGAGATGAGGGATGCCAGCTGTGTCTCTTAACAACTTCCAGATGTTACACATCTTTCAGGGGGTCTGTGCCACCGCTATAATGTGGCATCTGCTACAAGTCCTCAATTTCTTAATAGCGTATCATCTTGTTGGTGCAATTAATGACTAACACATGGAGGAAGAAGAGGAAGAGGAGAAAATCAAGAGAGGAGAAGGAGCAAGAGACAAAGAAGAAAGACACCAGACAGAGAAAGACAAATCCTCTATGATTTCACTTAAATGTGGAATCTAAAATAAAACAAACTCAGATACAGAGAACAAATTAGTCAGTTGCCAGAGGTGAGGTGTTAGAGGTGGGCAAAGTGGGCGAAAGTGGTCAACGTACCAAGAAGAAGAAGAAGAAAGACACAAGTCATTCATGAAGATTTGAACCAGTGTGATTTTTCCTTGTTTGGCAGGAAACATGGATACTATATATTTCTTTAGAAAGTGTCCCTGTGACGATTAACTCTATGTTCCATTCTACACACCACTGCCTTAGCAGTGACACAAACTGCCAATAATTCCTTAACATCATATTTTGTTGATAAAATAGAAGAATTTCAGCTCCTTTGAGAATAATGCCCGAGCACTGACAAGAACACTAACTTGTTTCTTTGCAAGTTTGCCTTTTTGTCATTTTGCCTGGCAGTTATACTCTGGAAAAGTGTACACAGGAAAGCAAGTGATGCCTGGAGCTAATAAGTCTGGCTCTAAATACAACACTGTGAAGAAATTGGTTGGGGGGGGTTACAAAACTAATATAGAATTTGTTCCCTTGGAAACAAAAGAATACTTCGTGTTTTGGGAAAAAATATATATATTTGCAGAACAATTTTCACAAAAAATATGGCTCTAAAATGAAATCCTGACAATATAGTCACAACGGTAGTGAGGAGTAATGGGGGGCATAAATATATAGATAATCTTATAGCTTATAAAGTATTTACATGCATTTGATTCCACAGGTCAGGCTGCAAAAATTATGTACCAATGATAAAGTGATGTGAACCAGAAGGGACTCTTGTTATTGCTTTACTGATAAAGATGAAAAGTCACAATGAGCAGCAATTTGCTCTCTCATCCCCCAACGAAACCTACAAATATCAAAAAAGAATTTTAAACCTCATCTTGGAATGAGAAGAAAAAGAAAAATATAGTAAAGCAAAAAATATTCTAAAATAAGTTTGTGAATAGATGGCTTTTTGTAGGATTTTGATAAAGAAAACAGTGATTATTATGAAACAGCATGAGTTCTTTAAGAGTAAGTCTTGAAAAATTTGCTCCCTCTAAGACTGATAAATCTGAATTCTGGAATTCCATAAAATTTTTATTTTTTATTCCATAAAAGCTGTCATTCCATGACTTTCCCCTTAAACAAAAGGAGAAATATGGTATTTAAGACAATCACATGCAAAGGTACATGTTAACTCTATAAAATAAATGAATCAGACTTTTAGATGTCCCTAAAGTCCCCTCTAGCTCTCAAATTTTTTGAATCTAGGATCCTAACATACCAGTGTCATCAGGTTATCACAGTATATATCCTGGTTTCTCTCTAAATCAATTTCATTATTAACTTAAATAAAAATTTAATTATATTTTAAAAATTTATAGATGACAAGTGATGGTGGAAGAACAATGTTGAATGATATTTAATTTCTGAAATAATCTTGATAGGTCAGAACAGTTTATTCTTCTTGGCATCCTCAAGGCACCTCAAATACTATTTGTTGAAATAATGAATGAATCAATCAATCAATGAATCAATGCTAACAAGGTGAAATTAATTTTTTCAGGTACAGAGTTGACTAAACCTAGTTCGATAGCAATTTAGTCAGATACAGTGCCTTACCAGCTCTAAGCCGAGTCCAATTAATAGAATTCTAACATCTAGGGAAATTAATCTCACTGTTATCTGCTCTAGTCAGACTATGTGCAAAATACTAAATTCCTCTGGGCATCACTTTCTAAAGCGGATATTGGCAAACTAGAGTTCAATAAGAGAGGGGGGCCAGGATATCTAGAGGTCTGAAAATTCTGTCAGGAGATATAATCGAAGGATCTGAGATGCTTAACTTGGAGAATGAAAACAGGAGGGACATGTTGAATATCTGGAGGGTTGTCATGGGAAAGATACATTAGAGTCATTCTGTGGACCCAAGGAAAGAATATGGAAGCTGCAAAGAAACAGATCTTGCTTTAGGATAAGGAAGGAATTTCTAACTGTTAGATCTGTCCCAAAATGGATTAACGTACTTTGCAAAAAAGGGAATACTTCATCACTTTAAGCGGCCAAGCAAAAAGTATATAATCTGCCAGGGCCTTGCAGAGAAATTATTACTGTGGGTGGATATTAGCATGAATGATCTGAAGAGTCTGTCCTGCCCTAAAATGCTGTGATTCTGTGATTCCTGAGTGATTGCTGCCTACCTCTTCAACATCATCATAATCTCTCTTTTCACTGACTTATCTTCTTTTCATTCAACATCTGATCAGCTCTCTCTTTGTTCTTGCTCCAATTATTCACATTTGCTCCTGAGGTATCCTACAATCTGACTTCTATTGCTATCATAGCAGGAAAAAAATTCTTCTCTTAAAAGTGATAACCTCTTTGCTCTACTAGCTAATGGGCTTGCATTTATTTTCATTATTTTTGACTCTGTAGAGGTATTAACTATTCCATCCCCTATACCTTCTTGCTTCCTTTATTCCTAGTTCTTCAATTTCATCTTTTTTCTGACCGTTTTGCTTTTCTTCCACCCATAAATCATAGTGGTTTCCTAAGGCATTGATGCTTTTTATGTATAGGATTTTACTGCCATTTTTGGTGGTGGTATTAAGGTAATTGTTAAGTCCCTAACTACAATAAGATAATATCAGTGATGTAATTAACACAATGTCTTTGTAATTTCTCTGCAATGACTTGTTTGACAATACACATTTTGTAGTTGTTTAGGTTTATTTTCCTAGGTGAGTTGGAGAAATTACTTCAAATTTTATTATTTTCTAATGAACAGGTGGAAATGCTTCAAATTTTATTAAAAGAAAAGCTTATCTTGGAAGGACTTTACAGTATCACATCTTATATCATCAAAGAAACCGTCAATCCACATTACCAATGTTAAAATATTTTATTAGCCTTTGGATTTAAAATTAATCCAAGAATGGTGTCACAATCATGTACCTAGCATAGCTGAAAAGACCATGAGCCCTTCCCATGTCAAAATTTGACTTACATTTGTAGACACAAGCTGTTAGAAAGGTTTTTTTTTAGAGAACTGAAGCTCTGTTTTCCAAGTCTACATAAAGCTTGTTATTAAAAGGAATCTCTCATCTCTTATTCAGTGGCCACTTGTACTGTTTACCATTATCCTATTCATACATTAGATTAATTAAAGCTCCCCTACTCCCCTACAATGTTAGCCAACTTTGAAATGGTCCCCATTCAAATTCTTATTCCCCCTTCAAAATAACCAATACTGCAGTTAAGATACATGGTTGTTTTTCATTTTAGTGCCAAATAATATTCCATTGTCTGGATGTATCACAGTTCAGTTACCCATTCACCTACTGAAGGAAATCTTAGCTGCTTCCAAGTTTTGGCAATTATGAATAAAAATGCCTTAAATATCTGTGTGTAGGTTTTGGTGTGGACATAAGTTTTCAACTCCTTTGAGTAAATACTAAAGAGTGCAACTGCTGGATTACAGAGTAAGACTATTTTTAGTTTTGTAAGAAAGCACCAAACTGCCTCTCAAAGTGGCTATACCTTTTTGCATTCCCACCAGCAACAAATGAGAGTTCCTGTTGCTTCACATTCCTCGTCAGCATTTGGCATTTTCAGTATTCTGGATTTTGGTCATTCTGGTAGTTGTGTACTGGTATCTCATTTCAGTTTGCATTTCTTTGATGACATGATGCAGAGCATCTTTTTATATGTTGTTTTGCCATCTGTATACTTTTGGTGAGGTGTCTGTTAAGGTCTTTGGCCCATTTTTTAATTGGGTTCCTTGCCTTCTTACTGTTGAGTTTTAAGACTTCATATATTTTGATAACAGTCCTTTATCAGATATATCTTTTGCAAATATTTTCTCCCAGTTTTTGTCTTGTCTTCTGTTCTCTTGACTTTGACTTTTGAAGAGCAGTTTTTAATTTTAATCAAGTCCAGCTTATCAATTCTTGCTTTCATGTGTTATACCTTTGGTATTGTATCTAAAAAGTCATTGATATACCCAAAGTCATCTAAATTTTCTCTAGTTATCTTCTAGGGGCTTTATAGTTGCATTTTACATTTAGATCTGTGATCCAAATGTAATTGTTATAAAGGCTGTAAGTTGTGCATCTAGATTCATTTGTGTGTGTGTGAATGTCCAATTATTCTAGCAATATTTGTTGAAAAATTATATTTTCTCCATTGTATCGCCTTTGTTCCTTTGTCAAATATTAGTCAACTATATTTATGTGGGTCTATTTCTGGTCCCTCTATTCTGTTCCATTGATGTATTTGTCTATTCTCTCATCAATACCACATTGTCTCGATTAGGGTAGCTTCATAGTAAGTCTTAAAGTCAGGTAGTGTCAGTCCTCCAACTTTGCTCTCCTTCAATACTGTATTGGCTATTCTGGTTATTTTGCCTCTTTATATAAACTTTACAATAAGTCTGTTGATATCCACCAAATAATTTTTTGGGATTTTGATTGGGATTGCATTGAATCATAGATCAAGTTGAGCACTCACATCTTGACAATATGAGATTTTTTTCCCTTGGTTTTCCTATCCATGAACATGGAATACCTCCCCATTTATTTAGTTCTTCTTTGATTTCATCCATCTAAGTTTGTAGTTTTCCTCATATGATCTTGTAGATATTTTGCTAAATTTATGCCTAAGTATTTCATTTTGGGGGGTGCTAATGTAAACTACATTGTGTTTTCAATTTCAAATTCCACTTGTTCATTGTTGGTATCATTTTATTTAATTTTAATTAAAATTTAAATAGCTTCATCTTGCTTGTGGCTACCATTTTAGTCTAGTCTCTAGAAAATACAGTCATGAATTATTCCTTTTTTAGGAATTATTGCCTTTTAAGAATAAATGTAAATGGGGATGCCTAGGTGACTCAGTCAGTTAAGTGTCTGCTTTCGGCTTAGGTCATGATCCTGGAATCCTGGGATGGAGCCCCACATCAAGCTCCCTGCTCAGCAGAGTCTGCTTCTCCCTCTTCCTCTGCCCCTCCCCTTGCTCCTGCTTTCTCTTGCCCACTCTCTCTCTCTCTCTCTCTCTCTCAGATAAATAAAATCTGAAAAAAAAGAATAAATGTAACTTTATTATTATACCAAAGTAAAATGCTGCACCAAAACATATACACTGACTTACTTATTTAATATATATGAAATATATCAGGCACTATATACCAGTTGTCATACTCATGCTATGGAGCATTGAGGAGCTCAGACTATTTAGAGATGTAGTAAATAAAAACTGCAATACAGTTTCGCTTGCTATTATAGACACCTGAATAAAGAATTGTGGGGACACTCCATACAGAATAATGGTAGGAACTTATTTTTTTTTTAAGATTTTATTTATTTATTTGACAGAGACAGACATAGCAAGAGAGGGATCACAAGCAGGGGGAGTGGGAGAGGGAGAAGCAGGCTTCCCGCTGAGCAGGGAGCCCGATGTGGGGCTTGATCCCAGGATCCTGGGATCATGACCTGAGTGGAAGGCAGACGCTTAACTACTGAGCCACCCAGGCACCCCTAACGGTAGGAATTTAAAAAGGTTGAAGAGTTTTATTTAATCTGGGACATCATGGAAGAATAAGTTACAAAATAAATAAGAGTGTGGTGCTGTGAGGAATAGGACAGGCATTCCAGAAAGATATGGAGTCCTGCAAAGGCTTGGTGTGTCTAGGCCACTACTTCACAGGTGGTGTGCAGTAGTTGATGCTGCCAAAAAGTAGAATCCGGGCTCATAGAGGCTTATTTGGTAAGGAAGAAGTTTGAATGCCAAGTGGTCACATGGTACACTATACTTTCCCTACTGCATTTATAGTTTATACTAAGTACTTTTTAAAAAAAATCTGCTTTATTAGATTTATAAGTTGTTTATGGCAAGATCATGCCTGCCTTACCAACCAATGTACTCCATGATATCGGATAGAGAATCAGTAAGTCTTTGTTATATGAATGAATGTTTCGGGTTGTTCTGAAGCTTGATACCCTTTGGAACCACACCACCTACCCTCTTCCAAGCTACCTTCTTGACTTCTGCTGGTCCACCTCTTGGTTGGCAATCACTTTGCCAAACAGTGTGGCTGTTTGGTGGCAGTACTTAGTAACAGGTTTTGTGACTGTGTTCTCTGCATTTTAAATAAAGTTGGGAACTTTACTGGACAAGTACCTTTGTGGCATTGGATTTGAGTCACCCCAAATAAGAGACTGAGATTGGAAAAGAACTGGAACAATTCCCCTTCACCAACTCTACAGCGCATGCAGTTAAAAGGAATGAAATTTTTTCTTTTAAAGTGAAAAGTCAGGTATAAAAGTAAAAGGGGACAAGAAATTTACTCCAGAGTAAATACCTAACTTTTACTGATATCAATGCAGGGGAAAGCAAAATAAACATGTCTTTTTCCTCCTCCATTTCATACGTAGCCATTTATATGTATTATCGTATGTTTCTATTTCTTCGTTGCTTGATGGAGCCAATCTTCCCCAGAGGAGAAATAGGAAAGAACAGTCTAAATCTAGAACGACATGAAAGCAATGCCCAGCCTTTTTGGTACCCCAATTAGTCATCTTTGGGCAAAAAAATAGAGTACCTACCTTCAGTACTGTCTCCCACTTGTCCCCCAAAAGGTACTCTGTGCTCTGTGCCCACGTAAAAATTAGCATGATACCCAATGGACTGCTCCTTGTAAATAACTAGGCAAGAAGAGATACTACTAATTGCAGGCACAGGCACATCTCCTCCCCGCTCTCTCCCCAAAAAACAAATGAAGGGCAGAAGAAAAAGAAAATTCGTTAATCAGATTATCAGTGCCCTGAAACATTAGTTACAATACAAAGACCGAAAGCGGCACTTTCTAACTTTCACAACAGGGAGGACGCCCTGCCCCTGCGAGGTGGGCGGGGCTACGGCTCTTCCGGCACGCCCCTGCCGGCGCGGGGCGCGTGCGTTCGGTATCTGCGTCGGGGGAGGAGTCTCTTGTCCCTCCGCGCGGCCCGTTCCGCCTCGGCTCCCGCTGCATTTAGGCTGACGTGTCTGCAGTCCTTCAGCGGCTTGGCGAGTAGGGCCGTGATGGCGGATGCCTGGGAGGAGATCAGGCGGTTGGCGGCTGACTTCCAGCGGGCGCAGTTCGCCGAGGCCACACAGAGGTGCCGACCCTTCCTCTCCGTTGCGGAGTCCAAAATAGCCCCAGGGCAGCCACGCAGTGATCTGAGGCCGGGGATTCCTGGCTCTGGACCCCGCACCTTCCCACTCTGTGTCACCGTTTCTGCCTTCTCCTTCCTCCCATAGCCTGGATTGCAGTTCCAAGTACAGTTCTCGGCGGTGAAGCCCGAAAGCTACTGTGGCCCGGAACCCCGCCAGCCATGCCCCGCCAAGAGCTGGCGCGCCCCGCCCTCTTGATGGCCGAGGCTGTTGACTTCTAGCGGTGTTAAGAGGGTCCCTCTGATCCTTATTTACCCGTCAAGTCCCTATGGCATCATTAACTATTATACATTTCCTCACCTAGAATAAGCTGGAAAGGAGAGGCTAACGCCAAAATACAGTACTTAGAAAATGCTATGTTGACTCTTAAAACATTTTGCCTTTTTGTGCACCGGAAGAGTTGTGCTAGGCCAGACCCATGGTCCCATCTGTCATTTTTAAGGACTCCTGGACACTAGCATTTCTTGCAAACCCAGAAACCTTGGGGGGATGTGCCCTGGGCATCCTAGTTCTGCTTTTAAATGTTACAGAACACATATACAGTGTTAATCGAATCCTTTTTTATTCGTTGACTATTACTTTCGATGTTTTTGTGCCCTCTGGGGCTTGAAGACCTTAATTCCTTAATACTGTATTTTGTAGCATAGAGAGCAAACTAGGGCAAATGCTTAAGTGCTTGGATGACAGTTGCAGTCATGGTTTTCCTAGGCCATATCTCCAGCCTACCGACCAATAGTAGTGAAGCAATCACACACTTAATTTAAAAGAAAATTCTGGTTTGTTTGGTTTTTTAGTGAACTTAAACTAGAAATTGAAGTAAAAGGGCAGGGTTTTTTCCTACCTAAATTATATGTCCTCACTTTTCTATTCAGATTTGAAGAGTAGAAATAGGCCCAGAGGAGAGAGCAGACTTGAAATTCTGTAATAGAATGATTTGTACGAATTAGGTACATGATTTAAGCTTATGTAAACCTGCTTGCTCCCAGGAGTTGTTTTTTTTTTAACTTACTGAATCAGTATGGTTATACTAATAAGAGATACAGATTTTGTAATATAGAACCTAGTGACTCTTCGCCCAAACTTTTTAAAAAGCCCATTTTCATACGTTGTTAATTTTGTTAAGCACAAATGTATCAAGTTCATTTTTAAAACTTCTTGTGTCTCTCAGGTTGTCAGAGCGGAACTGCATTGAGATTGTGAATAAATTGATTGCTCAAAAACAGCTAGAAGTAGTTCACACACTTGATGGGAAGGAATATATTACACCCGCTCAAATTAGTAAAGAAATGAGAGATGAGCTACATGTCCGAGGTGGTAAGTAATTCCTTATTTTTTTCCTCTGGTTATTTGGAAGGGAAAAAACAGCTTAAAACATAAATAGTAAATTATTTGGAGGGTATAGGACACCCTTCTCAACTGTTAATATAAAAATCAGCCTTAATATTTTTAATAGCTTCAGGTAAAGGTGATCATATAATTTAAAAGAACTCGAATATTGTCACCTTACAAAACAGCATCTTTTATTATTATGAGTTATGTGTTCTATATGTGAATTAATCAACTGTTTCTTTTCTTAAATTCAAAAGATTTAATTCATAAGCAGAATTAAATGTATAGAACTCTCTTTTTTTTAGTTTTATTATGTTATGTTAATCACCATACATTACATCATTAGTTCTTGATGTAGTGTTCCATGATTCATTGTTTGCGTATAACACCCAGTGCTCCATTCAATACATGCTCTCTTTAATACCCATCACCAGGCTAACGCATCCCCCCACCCCCTCCCCTCGAGAACCCTCAGTTTGTTTCTCAGAGTTCAGTCTCTTCATGGTTCGTCTCCCCCTCCGATTCCCCCCCTTCATTTTTCCCTTCGTATTATCTTCTTCTTTTTTTTAACATGTATTATTTGTTTCAGAGGTACAGGTCTGTGATTCATCAGTCTTACACAATTCACAGCGCTCACCATAGCACATACCCTCCCCAATGTCTATCACCCAGCCACCCCATCCCTCCCACCCCCCCACCACTCCAGCAACCTTCAATTTGTTTCCTGAGATTAAGAATTCCTCATATCAGTGAGGTCATATGATACATGTCTTTCTCTGACTTATTTCGCTCAGCATAATACCCTCCAGTTCCATCTATGTCGTTGCAAAGGGCGAGATTTCATTCCTTTTGATGGCTGCAATGTAATCAACTGTTTCTATTCACAGTCCATGAATTTATTGCATGACTCAGGGGAGGGTACCTAACTATCTATCATCAGGTGGTAATTATGAAAGGAGAACAGAGATTTTAAAGGATTATAGATTGTTGAAACATCGGGCTATACTACCACACTCTAAAAACTTACCTTTAAGTATTTGCAAATTAGGAAACAGTATGGTGCTACACCTATTATAGTGTAGGAAATGCTATTACAAGCACATGAAGTTTTTGTTTTTGTCTTTTTAAAATTTGAACAAACTGAGCAAATTTGAACACTGTTTGATTAACATAGAAGCAACTATGAAAATAACTCTTCATTAGATGTTATCAGATATACCCTTGGTGTTGGTTCATCTTCCTGCATAATGCTAATAAAATATTAGGTACAATTCGGAATACTTGGCAGATTTTCTTTTGCCAATAGGTGGAAATCTTCTCATTCCAAAAATTTAAAAAGTTCATCTGAATTTAGTTGTATCTCTTTGGTCACAGTAGGTAAATTGTGAAGGGAGGTAAATCTTAAGTCAATAGGTCTGGCCAACTTGTGAATCAGCTGATGTTCATTATTGGCCTGATGTGACCTAATGAAACTTCAAAAGTAAATTATTGCCTGCGCCTTCAGCCATAAAGAATTATTCTGCTAATGGTTTGTATTTGAAAACATTAATTATTGTGGCTTTATGTCCTTTGTTAGAAGGAGGACTTCGACTGCCCAAAATGTAAATCTGTCAATATTTACAGTTTTTGGCTTGTGTGTACTTACATGTAAATATGAAATCAATAAATGTCTTTTTTTTAAAGGTCGGGTAAACATTGTTGATCTGCAACAGGTAAATTTTAAATTTATAAAACTTTTCCTTTCTCATTTTTTTAGTATTATGACTTAAGTATTCACTAATACTGGTATCTTATTTTGTATAATGTTTGTGAAGAAATAGTTTTGTAGTCCTCACTAACACATTTAATCAATTTAATAAGTTCTGATATATTGAATTGATTTAATAAGCTCTTCTTTCTCAGCTATTTACTTATTCTTTACCAAATAAACTCATAGTTGTCATTTTATGTAATTACAGGGTTTATGTAATTTGGAGAGAAAAGTAACTATATGCTTTTAGTATATGGAAGGAATAGGGAAATTTTTTAAAGTAGAAGATATTTTTAGAACATATAAGTGTGTATGTCATTAGCAAGGTACACTATATTACAAGAAGTTGGAAAATCTTGTGTAAATTGTGCCTATTGTATGACAATGTAGCTTCTTAATGCAAACTTTCCTAGCAAGTGAAAATGTCGTTGTTCAGAAATGAAAGTTAATAAGCAATAAGCTTCTAATTTTTTATTTGACTGAGACTTTTCACAATATTTCAAATTAATTTGAAATTCATCTAGGAGAAAGTAAGTTTTTAAAAAGGTAGTTCTAATATGTAACTTCAAACTCAAGAAACAGTATGAATTTATCACTAATAGAAATTCATTTATTTTCCAGGTAATTAATGTGGATCTGACTCATATTGAAAGTAGAATTGGTGACATTGTAAAATCAGAAAAACATGTTCAGCTAGTGTTGGGACAACTGATAGATGAGTAAGTACAGTATTGAAGAACATTTTTTTGTGTTTCTTTTTTTTTAATAGTGTTTAAATTTAGAACAGTTGTGACCAGTTTGGCATTCTGTTTAGAACTCTCATATGCTGATTTTCATCATTGAGATCATTGTACTTAAAAAGTAGGTACTTAATTAGATGGAGTACTTGGAAATAATAAAAACTTTGATTTTTTTTTTTGCCTATTATTTTAAAGCAGCACAAAACATAATTTTTACAATCTTTCCTATATGATCTTAACTCAGAGCAAATCGCTTCCAAAACTGTTAATGAAAAACGTCTGCGGGAATTTACATTGTTAAAAAAAAATCTGAGCATTTATCATTTGGTTGACCTTATATTTAGTTGCATTGATAGGAAAAAAAAATTTCAGAATATGAGTCATGAATTGTGTTTACCTAAACATACCCTATTCATTATTTTGTTGGCATTTATTATTGCACAGAAATTAAACATAAAAGAGGAAAATCATTACTCCTAATTTTTTTTTTTAAACTCTTAGGAACTATTTGGATCGGTTAGCAGAAGAGGTAAATGATAAATTGCAAGAAAGTGGTCAGGTCACCATATCAGAGCTGTGTAAAACCTATGATCTTCCTGGAAACTTTCTGACACAGGTATTTTTTCTTAATAGTATAACATCTTTTCAGATAAATAAAGAATTTTAATTGGAAGAAAAAAAACTAGATTTTCTTACCATTAATTTTTTGTAAGTGTTTGGCTATTGTTGTTGTAGCAGTATATTTTGGGGATACTTCCTGTACATTGATGGCTCTGATTAGATCATTTAGAAGATTATTTCTTTGTTCTTAAAATAGTTTGACATTTTAAAATTATAGATATTTCTTTTGTACAATGGAAAGTGCACAGGCTTTGGAGTTAAACAGACTTTGATTTGAATTCATTTATGCCACTGTTTAGTTATTCAGTGTTAGGAAAATTATTTCAACTCTTTTGTGCTTCAATTTACGTATCTTTGAAATGGGAATAATTATCTTTTTCATAGACTTTAATGAGGTTATATATATGGTGTATCTAGTGAGATGTCTGGCACAACGGAGGTATTCAGTAAATGATGATTTTGTTTTGTATTTATTGGAATAAATAAGAGAAAAGCCAAATCTCTTTTTAGGTGTATATCACCTTAAGAAAATTCAGCTTATAAAAATTTACCAAACCATAATTGCGTGAGATTAATTTATAATACAAACAGATTTACTCACCCATTTTGAGAGAGTGATTTCCTATTATTACATCTAAAATACCATTTGAATATAGACCTATTTTATGTAGCATTTCAGGAGCCTTATTTCTATTTTAAGTGAGCAAATGTATTTTAATCACAGAAGATCAAAAAACGTACTTTTAAACATTTTTAAAGGTATCAGAACAGACCCAAATGATTTCTTATAAAACTGTGCTGTTGATACACTTTGTAAATATGTATGTTTTCTTAACATTTTTCAGTTCTAGTTTTTCTGAATATCATAGGCAGTATTCTAAAAGCTCATTAAGAAGTTTTTGGAAATACGTTTTTCTATATAAGAAAGTATCAGCCAGGCTGCCTTGAGTTTTAACTCATCTTGGGATGTGAAATATGTCCAGACTCATTTCAGATGTACCTAACCCAGTCATAATATAGCTATGGAGAAATACTCTTGGGATTTCCAGGAACTCATGCCGTCTGCCAGTAGAGATCTCTGGGCACCAATAAACTTGTTAATATTTGCATCAGAGAAGAGAACTTTTTAGGTCATATGTTTCCCTAGGTTTCAGAGTCTTGGAATAACATTTATTTTACTCAGTGTTCGAAGCTCCAGATAGGGTCTTCTTCAAGACGCGTATATGTCTCAGCTGCCTGTCTGTTTCAGGCTGCCTCTATCTAGAAAATTGGTTAATCAGTCACTTTTATTTTATATTAGAAGTAGCCCTTCTTAGCAAGTAGCAAAGCCTTTTAACATATCAGCTATATACTCACTCAATTCTTGATTCTGCTCTGAGATTATGAAGTTTCCTAGATCCTAAATCTTCATTTTAGCTTATATATCCTATGAATTTGTGCTTGTTGAAATTTCTCAATCATATGGATAAGACAGCGTCAGCGAGCAGCATGACTTTATTAAGACTATACAATTATATACGTATGATTTTGTTCTTTCAAATTAATAAAAATTTGCATCTTTACCCCCAGGCACTAACTCAGCGACTAGGTAGAATTATTAATGGACACATTGATCTTGATAACAGAGGAGTCATATTTACTAAAGCTTTTGTAGCTCGACATAAAGCACGCATCCGTGGACTGTTCAGTGCTATTACCCGGTAAGCCTGTTCCATTTTTTTTAAAGCCTGTTTTAAAATATGTATATTTTTACATATCTTTGATCATGGTTTGCTTTTTGTTTTTCTATCGGCTTTTTTTCTTTTCTTTCTTTCTTTTTTTTTAATTAAAATCTCATGCAGGGCCCTAATTTTTTAGACATATAGAGGGTTGGTAGCTTCTGTGAAACGGGAATGGGCATGCCAGAGCCCTAGAATGTAGCTAGACTCTCTCCGACCCACATCTCCTCCCACTCCCCATGTTAATCACCCTCATGACTCCAGATGCGGGTCTACAGAACACTCAGTCAGTATAGAAAGTCATCCTGGGATCATGGAAGGAGCGTGCAATTTAAAGTCAGAAGTTCTCAGGCCCTAGCTCTGTCACACAATAACCACGTGAGCTGCAGCAGATAAGTCAGTCACCTAACTCCTTTGAGCCTCAGATGGGACTAGGTAATTTTAGAACCCTTTTGACCAAATGACATTCTACAATTCTAATGACTAACAATATTCATTTCAAAATCACTTGAACTTTTTCTAAAGTAAGAATTTCTGAAGTGTTTGGAGCCTGAGTGACAGTCCAATATGGAATTAAGAAAACCTACATTCTTAATTATCTCCTCTCTCCTGTGTCATTAACTTTATCTCAGTGGTTTTTGGGTCCAGATTTCTCCCATTTTAAAACATCAAACCTGTCTCAACCCCATATTCCACTCTATCTACCACCGTATTCGTCCCTTTGCTTAAAGTAAACCATCTCAAGAGTTGATGTCTGCGTTTACTGTCTTAGTTTTCCTACCTTCTGTCATTTCTCAACTCTCCCATCTGGCTTCTACCAGCTTACAAAGTAATGATGTCAGTATCGTGAACTCTCATGGATCCTTTCTGACCTTGTTTTATTTGACTTGGCAGCAGCAGTATTTAACTCCAGTTCCGTCTTCCTTCTTGAAATGTTCTCGTTCCCTTTTTTTTTTTGAAACATCACATTTTACTGCTTTCTTCTTCCCTCCCTTGGCTGTACCTTCTCAGTCACCTTTTCCGGCTCTTCCTCCTTTCCCTAGCCTTTACGGTTTCCTTTCAGGCCATCTTTTCTTCTTAGTCTGGCACTGTCTTCCTAGGTGACTTTACCTTTCTTTTTAATTTCAGAATCCTATTGCCCACACAGCATCTCTACTGAAATGTTTTACAAGTCCCTCTAATTCAACATATTTAAAATAACTCACTGTCCCTGAGCTACCCCACCCTACCCCACCTGAATTTATTCTTCCACTTGTGTTTCCACTTTACTAGTCAATGTTATAAATCCGGTAGGTTTTGCCAGAGTCCTTGGAGTCATCCTTCACACCATCCTTTCTTTCACTACCCCCTTTTTCGAACCCAAAGGCTTTTGAATTCTGTATTCTAAATATTTATGTAATCTTTATTTGTGTGGCGTGACCGTTCACCCCACTTCAGTCCATTTTTTAACTAGACTATTTTAGTAGCTTTCTAACCAGTCTCCCTTCTTTTACTCTTATTACCTTCTGGAACATGGTTTTACACGGTAGCCACAGCAGTTTCTTTTTGTCATTCAGCAAATCAAAAGCATTTATTGAGCACCTAATACATGCAAGGCTCGGGTACAAAAGACTAGGTTAGAGGAGAAAGCTTGCCAAGTTAGTGCAACCATTTTCTTTTTTCCTTTCTTTTTTTTAAATCATCTCACAATTACAGAAAAATTGCAAGAGAACCTTTTTCTTCTGTCCATTTGAGAGGAAGTTCCTAACATAGTATCCCATCACCACAGATACATTAGTCTGTGTCCTACAAACAAGGGCATTGTCCTGTATAATCACATAACTATAATACAGACGTCAAAATACTGACATTGATATATTCCTGCCACCTAGTCCTCAGATCTCATTCACGTTTTACGAGTTTTCCAGTAATGTCCTTTACTGTAAGAGGACCCAGTTCAGAATCACATATTGCATTTAATTGTCATGTCTCCTTAGTCACCTTCAATCTGGAACACTCACTTGGTCTTTTTTTACTTTCATGACCTTGACACTTTTGAATACCACAGGCCAGTTATTTTGTAAAATGTTCAATTTTGCTCGTCTGCTGTTTTTTCATGCTGATGTTCAGGTTATGCATCTTTGACAGGAATGTAACCGAAGTGATTCTGTGTTCTTGTCATTGAATCCTAGCAGGGGTACAGTTTAGATTTTCTAGTTACTGATGGTGTGCACTATAACTTCTTAATGAGGAGGTATCTGTTAGGCTTGTCATAAAGCTACTTTTTTTTCCTTTATAATTAAGTATCTGTGGGGAAGGCAAGTTGAGATCTTGTAAGTTACCCTGTTTTTTTATCAAACTTTCAGTTTATTCATTTATTTAAATCAGTATGGACTCATGGCTCCCTATTTTATCCATTGGATTAAAATCTATTATCGTTATTTAGATATTTTTAAATTGGCTCTGATTTAGCCATTGGCCCACCCTTCAGGCTGGTTTCTGTGTCCTTTTAATATGACCCCATCACTCTTGGAGCACTTCTTTCTGGTACAACAAGAAGTTGTAAGCTCAGTTCATACTTCTCTTCTCCCAAACCTGGAATCGGCCGTTTCCCCAAGGAACGCTGCCTGGTTCTTTTTAGTAGAGTATACTATTTAGAAACCAAGATCTGGACACTGAATTGCTTATTGCTTATCACTGCTCCCAAGCCTCTCAGCAGACAAGTTAGGGGATACACAGACACATGTGTATCCACCCCTCTTTGTATCTATATTTTTGTATTTTTATGTTTATCAAAAACCATGAGTTCACACTGATACTCCGCAGTTCCCGTCCAAGCGCCCAGGTAGTTTTGCCCTAGTTCTCTCCTTTTCCGTATTTGCAACTTCCTTCTCTGACCCTGAGAAACCTAGTTCCCATTTTCCTTAATATACTGTTGACCCTTGAACAACACAGAGGTTAGGGGCACCAACCCCCACACCGCAGTTGAAAATCTGAGAATAACTTTTGACTCCTGCAAAACTTAACCACTCACAGCCTGCTGTTTACCAGAGGCCTTACCAGTGTCAAATAGTCGAGTAACATGCATCTTGTGCATGTTATATGAATTATATACCATATCCTTAAAATAAAGGAAGCTAGAGAAAAGAAAATATTAAGACTATCATAAGAAAGATGGGCCGCCTGGGTGGCTCAGTCAACTAAGCGTCTGTTCAGGTCATGATCCTGGGGTCTTGGGATCCAGCCCCGCGCTGGGCTCCCTCCCAGCAGGGAGTCAGTCTGCTTCTCCCTCTCCTTCTGCGCCCACCCCCCCCCACTTGTGCTCACTCTCTCTCTGTCTCTCAAATAAGTAAATCTTTAAAAAAAAACCCAAGATTATCATAAGAAAGAGAAAATACATTTACAGTGCTGTACTATATATATTTTTTAAAAATCTACATATAGGGGGGCCCAAGTGGCGCAGTTGGTTAAGCGTCCCGACTCTTAGTTTCAGCTCAGGTCGTGACCTCAGGGTCGTGAGATCGAGCCCCATGTCAGGCTCCACGCTCAGCACGAGTCAGCTTGGACTTTTTCTCCCTCTCCCTCTGCCCCTCTAGCCTCTGCTCATGTGCTCTCTCACTCTTTCTCTCAAATGAATAAATAAATCTTTAAAAAAAAACTACATGTAAAGTGGACCCGTGCAGTTCAAATCCACGTTGTTCGAGGGTCAGCTAAATTTACTTGTTTGAGTGATTCCCCTTTATGTACCTGATTTCCCGTTGCTGCTGCAGCTCTCTTTCCCATGTGGATGCCCTCCTTTCTCCACATCGGCTCTGACAGCCTGTGCCCTCCTAACACAAGAAACTGATTAGCAGTAGTTATTTCTGGGAGAACTGGGTAGCTGAGTGATAAGAATGAAGGGGGATTCAGTTTTGTACCTTTTTGGTGCTGTGTTTTTTTATTACTTGGTCAAAAAATAAAAACAAAATATGTTTTTCTATTGACAGTTTTTTTTCTTTGACTATTGCGGTGAGTGTGGTTACCATCAGGTTTGGCAAATAATATTTTTTCTGACTCACAGTAGCCCTGAGTTTCTCTGTGTAGAGGTATTATGCATATGCTCAGCACCTAATTTAGCGTAAAATAACAATACTGTAAAAAAAAAAAAAAAAGCATGAGGGCAAAACAAATTCTGAGCCTCAAAAGATGTTGCTAGGCTGTGTGACTTCCAGATAGTTTCATTTAATGTACCATATCATCATATTTGTCTCTTAAATATAAGGGACCCTCCCCGGCCCCCACTTTTCTGGTCTAACTTCAGAGAAAACACCTGCATCTCTGATTTTAAAAGGGTTTATATTGTTGTTATAGGTAGCCAGAAAGAAGATCAGGAAATAAAACAGTGAGATATATAGGTATACTAAACTACATTGTATTCCAAATTGAAATAAAAATTCAACAGCTAAGTTTTATTGTACAAAAAAAGCTAGAAGTTTTGTGCAGTTCAATTAAATACTTACTGAAAACCCAAATTAAATTATGCACGCAGAAATTTTAAGATAAAGTCCTTCAAAAATGTGTTCAGGTAGAAGGGAACAGAAAACAAAAAATAGAACTTGAGAAGATTGTAATAATAAGATAAACAGAGAGCAAACTTCACCAAGCACTTAAATGGACCTGATTGATTTGGGGGTTCTAGATAATTTACCTGAAACACTAGGATAAATTAATTTAATAAAAAAAAATCTACATTAGAATTTGATAAAAATAATAATTTGCACAGTGGCAGTATCGTAGCCAATGAGGTTTACCCGAGGTGCGATTATTGCTAATTGAAAATAATAATTTAGCCAAAATTCCCAAACACAGGGGTTTTAAATATCAATTCATATTCAGACAAATGTTTCTGCTCTCCCAAGTTTGTCATAGAGAAAATTCATAACATCTTAAATAATCACCAGAGAATTGAGTACTTGGAATAACTTAAAAGTCTCTTAGGTATATGCATAAAAATAAAAACATAGACTAAACCCAAACCAGAAAACAGGCATAGTTGCCTTAAGATGAATAGGGAAAAATATATAGTCATAAAAAGAAAGTCTGTGTTGTTTTCTTTATAATTTCCCTTACTTAAAAAAAAAAGATAATTATAAAAGAAAAGCATTCACAGGGATCTACCCAAAAGAAATAAAGAGAGGGCGCCTGGGTGACTCAGTTGGTTAAGCGACTGCCTTCGGCTCAGGTCATGATCCTGGAGTCCCGGGATCGAGTCCCACATCGGGCTCCCTGCTCAGCAGGGAGTCTGCTTCTCCCTCTGACCCGCTTCCCTCTCGTGCTCTCTATCTCTCATTCTCTCTCTCTCAAATAAATAAATAAATAAAATCTTTAAAAAAAAAAAAAGAGGGCAGGTACTGAATGGAGCACTGGATGTTATATACAGACAATGAATCATGGAACACTACATCAAAAACTAATGATGTAATGTATGGTGATTAACATAACAATAAAAAATTATTTAAAAAAAAGAAATAAAGAGATATGTCCACACAAAGACATGTACACAAATGTTCATGCAGCATTATTCATAATAGGCCCAAACTGGAAACAGTCCAATTGGTCAACTGATAAATGAATAAACAAAATGTGGTATCTCCATACAGTGAAATGCTATTCAGCAATAGAAAAGAGTAAATACCGATTCATGCTTCATCATGCACGAACCTCAAAATGATGCTAAGTGAAAAAACCCAGACATAAGAGACATATATTGATTCTATTTTTATGAAATTTCTAGAAGGGCAAATTTATAGAGGCAGAAAGCAGATCAGTGGTTCTCTAGGACAAGGGGTGGAAGCAGGAATTAACTACGAACATCTCTGAAGGAATTTTTTGGGTGATGGAAACATTCTAGACTTGAGAGCTATAGTGATGGTTCCTCAATTTTATAAATTTATTAAGATGCTTGAATTGTATGTAAATTATACCTCATTAGAACTTTTTTTTGTTTTTTTAAGAAACACTGTCATTACAGAAAATAGTGCTAAACAAAAAGGAGCATTTTAAGTGGATCCCTCCCAGTCCTCTACCTAATCTGGGAGTATATCATTCCAGATTCCTTTCACTACATGTATGATTTCACTTTTCAAAAACAGATTCAGAGAACATTCACTTGGCTCTTCCTAGGTGGAGAAAGAGCCTCCCAGAGGGAAAGAATAGAATGAAGAAAAACGAACATAAAATAAAAGCAGATCGGGTATCATTAAATCTGAGGTGGTAATTGGTGAGAAAGTGAATTGTTCCTGGATTGTCGATAAAAATCAATTCCCCTGGGATTTCAGTAGTGTAATTCTGATTAAGGATGTAAAATCTGGTATTATTTTTGCCTTCATTTTTTTTCTTTTAAATGGGTTTTTCATAAACTAGTTATCCTAGTGATTTTTATAATTCATAAATATGTGTAACTCTAGAATGAATAAGGTCTTTTTATTTCTTTCCATAAAGGCCTACAGCAGTAAATTCTCTCATTTCAAAATATGGATTTCAAGAGCAGCTGCTTTACTGTGAGTTTGCTTTAAATTATGTGTCACTTAATTAGCTGCTGAATAGACTATTAATGTGAAACTTACTAATTTTTCATGTTTTGACTTCTTTTAACCTTAAAACTTACATAACTAAAATATTTCTAGTTGAAAGGTTTTGCTATACCAATTTTCATGTATATATCTATCTGTTATATCCACCAGACATTTAGTGTTGGCTACCCCCAAAGGAGTAGAATGAAAAACAAATTGTGTGTGTGTGTGTGTGTGTGTGTGTGTGTGTGTGTGTGTGTAAAATACTGCTATATTTATATATATATACTGCTATATTTATATATATTTATAGAGAGAAATTTAAAATTGTAGGATTAAAGAATAATTTTCTCTTTGTTTCTTACAGATTCTTGCTACATTTTCTAACATGAAAGTAAACAGTGTTTGTCTAAAAAATTTTTAGAGGTACCAGCCTGGCTCAGTCAGTGGAGCATGCGACTCTTGATTTCAGGGTCATGAGTTCAAGCCCCACATTAAGCATAGAGCTTACTTACTTAATAAATAAATAAATAAAATATTTTAAGAAATAAAAAGTAAAAAAATTTTACAAAGAGGATAATACCAGGAAAAATATGTTTTTAGCATTCAAACAGCATTGTAATATATCCAAAATAGCCTTGGTTCATAACCTATGTTATGTGTATGTTTGTGAAGCTCTTATCAGGTTTTGAGGGGTTTTTTAAAGTCTTGCTGGAATAATTCTTAAAAACAATGACTTAGGGCACCTTGGTGGTTCAGTTGGTTAAGCGACTGCCTTCAGCTCAGGTCATGATCCCGGGGTCCTGGGATTGAGTCGCGCATCGGGCTCTCTGCTCAGCAGGGAATCTGCTTCTCCCTGTGACCCTACCCCCTCTTGTGCTCTCTCTCTCTCTCTCTCAAATAAATAAATTAATTAATTAAAAAATAAGTAAATAAAAACAATGACAGTCTCTTGGCTCAGATATCTGTGCAAATAGAAGAATTAAAATGAAGGCTGGAAAAGAAATTCATGTATAAAACCAAAAGTTAGTTTTAATTCACTGTATTTTTCAAAATATGCAGTTAAATTTGGGTTTTTTGTTTAATAAATTTAAAATTAAAGATGTAACATATATTGGAATCTACTAATTGGAGATTAGTGGGATTTCATGTAAAGTTCTTCAAGTAATAATTGATAACTTGATACTTAGCATGGATTTATTTGTACAGTCACAAAATTTAAAATTATGTGTTGCAGTCTGTTGAAAAATCTAGACTTTTCTAATGTATCCTAATTTACTCAGCACCGAAATCTTGCAAGCTAATTTTTATTTCTGATAAAGACTAATTTTCATAAACGTTTCTTTGCCAGTCATCTTTTGACTGTCCTTTCTGATTTGCTTAGAAATAACTCCTTCCTATCTGCTTTGTCTTTTTCAGGGGATTTTGATATTTAAACAATAAAATGTTTAGTTAAATGTTATGATTTAAATAAAAAGCATATATTTTATGTTAATGGCAGTACCATCCAGTTCTCAGACTGGCATCAGTCTTTTGATGATGATGATAGTGATTAATGCTGCTGCTGGTGGTGGTGGTATTTAGTTAACATTTGCTGAGTGCTTATTATATGCCAGCTACTGTTCTGAGCAGTTTACTTGAATACCACAATTCTTGAGGACACTGACCATTAGCCCTATTTCATAGCTGAGAAAGTGGAAGCATAAGTAAAATGACTTGCCCGGTTTTTGTCAGGGAGTAGGTGACTGAGTTGAGATTTGGATGTAAAGGGTGTCTAGCTAGATCCAGATCCATCCTCTTAACCACAGCATTATACTTCTCTTTCATGTGCTGCAATTTAAACAGTAGAAATGTAATAACATAAAAAAACAGTAGAAATATAATAACTTTTAAAAATTTTCATGGCTTTATTTCACACAATTGATTCTAATGTGATCCAGGGGTCTTAAGTTTTCTAAATATGAGAAAATTGAACTTGGAAACACTTAGGGATTGCATATTATCTATTCTCCAAGTGTTTAGTCATCCACTTTCAAAAAACGTATCATAAAATAAATAAATGGCATGGTTTTTTTCCCCAAAATTAACTAAAATATTAAATGTTAATGTTATACAGTTATAAGTTCAGCACTTTTAGCTAGTTGCCAGAATTTCCTAAATTTGTGACCTGAATATTCTCATAAATGGCAGGAAAGTTTTGTCTAAAATACAACGTCTTGGGACGTGGCTCAGTGGGTTAAGTGGCTGCCTTCGGCCTGGGTCATGATCCCAGCGTCCTGGGATCGAGTCCCACATCGGGCTCCTTGCTCAGCAGGGAACCTGCTTCTCCCTCTCTCTCCCTCTGCTTGTGCCCTCTCTGTCAAATAAGCAAAATCTTTAAAAAATAAAATAAAATACAACGTCTTCATTTATGCAATTTAAACTTTAAATTGCTTTTTTAAAGGGTAAGAATAACTAAATTGTGAAATAGTATTTTACTTTTGAACATTTATACCTGCTCTGATTTATTTGTATTTGTTTGGTTTTGTTTTAAGCTGTGCTTGAGGAACTCGTTAATAGTGGACGTTTACGAGGCACTGTGGTTGGTGGCAGACAGGATAAGGCGGTGTTTGTCCCTGACATTTACTCCAGAACACAGAGTACTTGGGTGGATTCCTTTTTCAGACAGAATGGCTATCTAGGTAACTATTTCTTTTTGTCTTTGAAACTAAAACTTCTTTCTAATACTGCACACATTCTTATAAAGTATTGTATTAGTGCTGGGAGTACACACATGCTCTGCTATTGACAGCAGCTTATAATGGTTCTCTTTGAGTGTAAAAGTAGCCAAATTACAGATTTTTGTTGGTTTTGCAAATGAGTTTAATTTCATAGTTATTGAACAGTTGTAATGTGGAAGGGCCAAAATCTGGTATTGATTGTTACCAGTCTTCCAGTGATATGATACTATTACAACTTCAGATATATTTGAAGTCATGAAAAGTAATTTTATTTATTATATCTTATATTTTATGAAGTTGCCCAGTTATTCAGATACATAATCTTGGAAATACTTTATTTTCGCTTTCAGCTTTACAATGTGCATTTTTATTAGTCATCCACTTCAGAAAACCTGAAGCTATTCTAACTTCTGTTTCTGAGGTTCTGTCATTTGGATAAAGTAGATTGACTGAATTTAATCATTAAAACAATTAGCAAATATATATGCACACATGTAACATATATATTATGTGTGTACATGAGCTTACTTAGTTTGATCAGTTTCATAACCCAGGTCAGATCATGTAAGAGATCAGTTGTTTTCTCAGTAATAAACCCATAAGATACTAATGTTCAAACAGTTTAAATCTATGCTAGAATACTGGGTTTTGCTTAATGTTTTCTTGGCTTTCTGTAACGTACTTTTCAGTTTCTTCAGCCATGGACTTGGATCAGAACTTCGTTATAATTAATTTTCTTAAATATGATTATTTGGGGGCAGAGCGTACAATAGATCTCTCCAATAACTTTAATGGCTATAAATTTAAGTCTTTTTTTTTTACTTTTGTTTATATGCTAAATCTAGTTTATATGCCAAATCTAGTTTAAATTAGACTAGGGAATTACTTTGTCCTAAGTTGTCTGATACCTTTAGTTAACTGTAATAAGCAAAATAAATTCCAGTTTTTGCTTCTTTACTAATAAATTATTACATTCTCCTTAACTCCCGTTTCTACTTTTTTGATCTATAGTTCTCATGTTTCCCTTTGACCCCTCAATTAAGGAGGGTGTGACATAGCTGGGATTGAGGAAGCATTTGAACTAATTTTTCTACAGCTATGTTTAGTAATAAAAATTTGGGAAGGTAGCCAGCCGCCTAACAGGAAATAGGCTGTGGTACATTTCTATGCTTTATTCTTTAAAACAAACAAAACAGAAAAAGTGCGTTCACAAAGAATAGGTGTTGGTAGAACTTAATTTTTCTAAGACTTCTAAAAGATATGAATGATTGACAATTCTGTTCCAATGTATTCTATTCCATTTCTATTTGTGATATATTTCTAGAATTTGATGCTTTATCCAGACTTGGAATCCCAGATGCTGTGAGCTACATAAAGAAAAGATACAAGACTACACAGCTCTTGTTTTTGAAAGCCGCTTGTGTTGGTCAAGGACTTGTGGATCAGGTGGAAGCATCAGTAGAGGAAGCCATCAGCTCTGGAACATGGGTTGATATCGCAGTATGTTTTATCTTCTTCTTGTTAATTTTTCTTTAAACCAGTGACCACTGATATTCACTAGTATGTGGTCATTTTAAGTATTGAGATACAGAAAAGTAGTCTTGGCTTTGTAGCCAAATTCTAGCAGTCACTGTTATAGCAAAAACAGTTTTAATTATGCTTAGAGACTTTATAGCTTTTGAGGTAGAATGACCTTTTATATATGGATAGTCAACATCCAGAATTCCATAAGTCTCCAGACAAATAAGCAAACAATGTAACACTTTTTTCAGGCCTGCCATTGAAATTGATGAGATTTCTCACAATCTTATCCAAGCATTCACAACTTTACTGGCATCAGGCATTATATAGTATTTGTGTATCCCTTATCCATTCGTTAACCTCTGCTCATGTATTAACATGAGCTGCTTTAGCCCTGGTAGTGTTTACTTCAGTGTTCAGTATTGACCTGCCTTTATTATGCCAAAGAGATAAGTGTAGGTGAAGAGAAAGAAACAAGAGGCCATTCCATTATTTACTAGTCAGGGCAAAGTAGAAAATTACTTGTTTTGGATACACAAGTTTCCAGAGGTTCCAGATTTCGGTGTTCATTTATTCATTCAACAAATTTTAAGTACCATCTGTGTGCCAGGAACCATTTTACTTGCTGGGAATGTGGTGCCCACACAAGTTTCCTAGGTGGAGATAGTTAATGAAAATGGTAATTTCAGATAGTCCAAAGAGCTAAGAAATCTATTTTGGAGGTAAAGTTGTCAGGACTTGATGGTGGATTGTTCTTGGGTTTATGAGAGGAATTGAGTGTGACATGTAGGTTTGGGGCCTGATCAACTGCATGGAGAACAGTACCATTAATTGAGATGGGGGAACAATGGAGAAGGGTGGGTGGGACCTAGGTGTTGGGGGTAGGCGGCTGCAATCAGTGTTGTTCTGGACATGTGGAATTTGAGATGCCTATTAGGCATAAGAGCAGAGATGTTAGGGAGGCAGTGGGCATATAACTCCAGAGCTCAGAGTGATGATGAAAGCAGAAATATAATTTGGGAGGTTATCAGCATAGAGATGGTTCTGAAGGCCACTGGACTTAATGAGATCACCTAGGGAGGGCATATATGTGTAACAAATGGTTTGTCTCTCTGATACTGTATTTATACTTGTTATCTTTTGTTTCTGATTCTAGCCTCTGTTACCCAGTTCTTTATCAGTTGAAGATGCTGCCATGTTGCTTCAACAGGTGATGAGAGCATTCAGCAAGCAAGCTTCAGCTGTAGTCTTTAGCGACACTGTTGTCGTCAGCGAAAAATTCATAAATAACTGCACAGAACTCTTCAGTGAACTGATGCACCAGAAAGCTGAAAAGGTATGCCAGATTTCCTTTCCCTTACTAATCTTAACAGGATTTTCACATTAGAATCATCGGACATCTTTTTGAAAAATGGAGTATGCAGCATATACCCAAAAGTGAACACTGTGTTTCATGCATCATTTTCCTTTAATGCATCATTCCTTTCTTTTTCTTCTTGATTTGTTTTTCCCCTTCTTCACTCCCATCAGGACATATAAGTTAGAACGTAGGGAGCTGATTTTATAAATTGAAATTATATAAATGAAATTATATACTTCACAGTTAAGTCACCTAAAGGTCTTAGTCCAACATTAAAGTCCACAAAAATGTTATCTTTGGATTATATGCATAAATATACAGTATATCAATCAATCACTACACTATATATTTATATGTATAAATACACATATATACATAAAACAGTTTACATGATTTAAGTGTGCCAACTCATCCTACATGGTCATTCTGTTAGGGTGAGGGATGGAGATTTTGTTAATCTCAGGTAGCCAAGTGGCGCTGGACTTGGGAGCCTCAAAAAGAAGAGCAAGGTCACCTAGTAAGCAGTGGTTAAAAGAAGCCAGATCAGCTGAAGAGGTTGCATCTGATGTGTGATCAGTTTTTCAGGGACCAGATAGGATTTTTCATTATTTGATCACAGAATCAAAAAGTTAAGAATAGCAAGGGAAGAGACTGATCTTTGGCAAGGAGAAATAGTTTCAGAGTGGCAACTGTTGGACCAGGCTCTATAGTTCTTCTTATCAATGAGATCGAACAAGAATAATTAGCATGAGTAATAATAATTGAGTATGTAAATAACTTCTATGTTTTCTATAATGCCATATATTTTTGCTTACCAAAAACGTGTTTTATTTCAGGAAATGAAAAATAATCCTGTTCATTTAATCACTGAAGATGATCTGAAACAGGTCTCCATTTTAGAAAGCATTAATACAAGTAAAAAGGATAAAAAAGATGAACGAAGGAGAAAAGCAACAGGTAATAAATTATTATTAACCAAGAAGATTCAAAGATGAGTTTTATTTGTTGCAGTGAACTCTACATTTATTAGGTCCTTTGAAGGGGATTTATCTTTAACTGTTAATATTAGCCAAATCTTTTCTTAATGAATTAAATTTCGATTATGAAAATGGAAATATTAGTGATTGCTTTCTCTTTTTTTATTTTGTGAGAACTAAGTTAATTTCATGACCTGGCCCATGTCCCATTGTTTGCCCCCTCACCATCTGTGTTCCAGCCCAGTAGCCTTTTTTTTTTTATTCTCAGATTTGGCAAGTTTGTGTTTACGTGAAAGCCTTTGCATTAGCTATTCCCTCCCCCTGAATGTTCTCTCTCGAACTTCAGGTAACAGATTTCTTCTTCTCATTCAGAGCTCAAGTTTAAGTGTTAGTTCCTCAGAGAGGCCTCCCTCACCACCTGGAATGGTAGACATGGTCACTCTCCATCATATTATCTTCCAGTCTTTTTTGTATTGCTTTTAGCACTGTCTTGCGTTTTATTGTTTGGAAACCTTGTCCATCTTGTTTATTGTTTCCCTAGTCCTTAGAGCACTTGTTGGTGTATTGTAGATGTTCTATAAATTATTTATTGAATGAATGAATTTCCCAAGGAGATCTCATCATTTCTTTCTTTCTTTTTTTTTTTTTTAATTAAGAATCACTGGAAATTATTCTAGGTAGCACTGGTATACTAGTAACTTGCATTTGGAAATTAACATGTGTTTTCCATACTTTTTATAGTAGGAATGATTTTATTAGTCCTATATCAGAGTTAAAGAAACTAGATATTCAACATGTTTCATTAATACAGCTATATTGAAGATGTGTTATAAAAACTTCATTTTTGTTGTGGGAATTCACTCTGTTTTCTTTGAGATTGTTTCTTTCCTCTTCAAAAACCTTTTTCTAAAAAATCTTTCAATGTTGATACTTTGAAATTTCTCTGTATTTTTCTGGGAAAACCATACTCTAATAAATCATGGTAGTATTCACAGCCATGCATATTTTATCATATTATTTGAAGATGTGCTTATAAATTCACCTTAATCAGTTGGTTGCACTTATGTCAGAATAGCTAGTTTGTTTTATTTCCTTCTAAAAATTCAGAGTCATCTGGTCATCATCTCAAGGATAGTACTATCATATCATAATAGTTTAGATATAGTGCATGGAATAATGTCAAATTTAAATGTCTTCCCTCTAAGAAATTTATTGCCAAATTATGATTTTGAGAGAATTGTGTTTTTTTTTAATTTCCAAGGTTATCTTTTTTTATTATGTTAATCACCATATATTACATCATTAGTTTTTGATGTAGTGTTCCATGATTCATTGTTTGCGTATAACACCCAGTGCTCCACGCAGTATGTGCCCTCTTTAGTACCCATCACCAGGCTGACCCATCCCCCCACCCCCTCCCCTCTAGAACCCTCAGTTTGTTTCTCAGAGTCCATAGTCTCTCATGGTTCGTCTCCCCCTCCGATTTTTTTTCCTTCATTCTTCCCTTCCCGCTATCTTCTTTTTTTTTTTTTAAACATATAATGTATTATTTGTTTCAGAGGTACAGGTCTGTGATTCAACAGTCTTACACAATTCACAGCGCTCACTATAGCACATACCCTCCCCAGTGTCTGTCACCCAGAGAATTGTATTTTTCTATCATAAAAGCAAGGGAAAATAAATTAATAGAACTTACAATTATAGGACATGATGAAATTTAAAGGAATTGTACTTAGAACTTAGAAAAAATCTGTAGTTTGTATGTCATTTTACTTTATGGAAAATTAATCTTTTATGAAGAAATATAGTTTCAATATTTTTCGGTGTGTCAATCCCATTATTAGATCAGTATTCTATTTTGTTGAATTGATACTTTAAATGTAAATATGTAAAGCAGAGAAACATCTCAACATTACTTTTATTTACAGTGTCTTAGTTTGTCTCATAATTTGTATTTTTTTAGTCTTTCTTTAGCCAATAGGTGATTGATAACTATATTTTTCTACTCATCCAACTTAATATTCATGGTCAGCATTTATTGAGCTCCTTTTAATGTGTCAAGCATCGCTTTAACCCCAAGGATACAAACATTAGTGAGCCATGCTCCCTGTTCTCAAGAAGTTCATTGTCTCGTTGGTTGGTGGGAGACTCAGGATGTCTCCTCTAAACATGAATAATAATCTTTCAACCAAAAAGACAAAACCAGGGGTAATTAAACTTGTGAAGTCCTGTAATAGGGGATATTAATGAGGCTGTAGTAACAGAGATGAGCAAATGAGGGCACATTTCTTCTGGGGAAGGTGGAAGAAGCAGTAAAGGAATGGGTTTGGCCCAGACAAAGCCAGACAAAGCTATAGAAAAGAGGTATCCTTAGTGAAGGAAAAAGAGACTGTGGAAGAGCCTGCCTTTAGAGCAGGTAAGCTATCTACATGAGTTGCTCAAATTCAAGAGATTTCACATTTTATTAAGTTTTTATTGACGGAATTACAAAACTTGTGTTGTAATAAAAAAAAAACTCCCACCTTAAATAGCCACTAAAAGTTTAATTATTTGGCTTCTATTGTTCTGCTGTAAAGTTAAATATGACAATATAGTGTCATCATTTCCTGAAAATCTCCAGTTAGCTAATACTAACTATGTCATTTCCCACCAGAGGGCAGTGGAAGTGTGAGAGGAGGCGGCGGCGGCAATGCCAGGGAGTACAAAGTTAAAAAAATCAAGAAGAAAGGAAGAAAAGAAGAGGATAGTGATGATGAGTCATCTCATACTGGTGTGTAGCTTTATTTTACTTTTCCTTTGAAAGTGTGTCATTTGCAAACATTTTCTTAAGATGTAGACCATTAGACGTGTATGCTTCTGCAAGAAGTCCTTGCCTTGCACAGTTTTGCGCACGAATTTCAGTTACCACGGCTTAGTTGATGACACCAGCCCCCCATCAACATGGTTCATATTCTAGTTACCAGGGTGTATTAACAGTGAGTACTTGTATAAAGTACAGGCATTGCTGCTGGCTCCTCGGGCCATTGATCAGCACATGAAATAATACATGTGCATCATGAGCTATGACAATCACATCACTTGTTTCAAAGTCTGTCAGCGATTGATCCCTGTGCGTCTCTTCTTCACTTTATGCCCAGACAACAAACCATGTAGTTATGTTGCCTCCTTGTCTCCCAGTGATGAATCCCTATGACATTTTGCGAAATGGATAATCAAAAGGGAACTGGCTAACAAAGATGAAAATGCAGCCAAGAAATGAAAAGTGATAACACTGGAAGTAAAATATGAATCAAGAATAAATGGTATTCGGGAAGAACTAGCTGACTGTGGGAATGTTGGCATTGCCACTGTTCAGGAGACTAGGTATGCGGCCACAGGAGCTTGGCAGAGGCACACTTACTGACCAAATGGGGAAAGTGGTTGTGACAGAGAGGATGAAAATGTCCTAGAGGATGTGTAGTTGGCAGAAAACTTCATGTTAAAGGAATTCCCAGAGATGTTTCACAACATTGAAAGGGCAAAGGATAAAATGCTGTGAGCTGATCCAGAGTTAAAAAAGGAGAATGACAACTTGCCAAGGCATAGAAAAGATGCTTGCTCTGTATTGTAAGTTACAGCCTGAGAAGGCAAGCACTGTTCAGACTATTTTTGGTAAGTTTTTTACGAAGAAAATACTTTGTTGCCCACTATTTCTGATGAGCTAAATTATGGTATACTAAATTATGAGTATTAATTTTCTTTTTCATTTCTCTTTACATTTATAACCAACAGTAAGAGCTCTTAATGTTTTCAGACATTTTTAAAAAAATCACAGAACAATCGTAAGTTCTCCCATTGTTTGTTAAGAACACCTTGCACAGTTTCAACTTGCATAGTCATTTTTATGGTTTCCCACTGCCCTACAAAACAAATTATAATATTTTATTAAAAGTGGATTTCTGCATATTCAAGTAGGAAACATTGAGTTTATGCATATTTAAGTTTTATGGTAACATCTAACTGGTTGGTTGCTTCTATCTAAGGGGGAGAATTAAGCATACGCATCTTCCTTTTTGGAGACTTGTTCGCATTTGGTACTGTTAAGTCAGCAAGAGACATGTTAGTTTTTCTAGGTAAAATTATGATTCTTTTATATTGTGTTTTAAATATATTTACTTAATGAATCTATGATACCTCCGTTTTCTTTTTCCCTGGTAAAAAGAGAAGAAAACTTGAAATGATGATAATTTGAAATTTTTATTTTACCTCTTCCACAGAGCTCATTGTGTATGGGCTAGAGCTGGGAGGTGTAGGTATCAAGTGACACGGCTTTAGCCATTAATGTGCTAGCACTAGTGATAGCATCATTGCTTAAGATCTATGTTTAAAGTATTCTTTACTTTACGTAAAGAATAAAAATAAAGACAGGTAAAAATAGCTACTGTTCTCAACATGCATAAAACAATATTAATTAAAATGGTCTTCATAGAAACTACTAGCCCTGTTCTTATTTTAAATAGTATTAAGACTGTCCTATGTGCGTTTTAATTTTCATTGATAAATGAATTTCTCTATTCCCCAGATGTACTAGGGGTGGGAGAGAAGGGGCATTTCACAAAATATTTCTCTAATATCTGTAGCTTTAAGTAATTGTTAAATGAGGCATATGATACTCCTTTTGTGCATAGATTATGGAGAAGGGCTATAAAGGTAGTAAAACCATTCTACCTAAAAAGATGTAATTTCAGTGCCTTTGAAAGGGGGTTGTGTTATAATCTCTGAAATGGGGGATGTAATTAGGTTCTCAGCTAAAATACAGCATCAACTCAGTGTGAAAGATTACTAGATGGAAATATAACTTAATAACTTATAAAATGCATGCAGGAAGCAAACAGAGAAAGCAGACACTATGTGATGTGAAAGTTCAGGAATAGATAGCAGATCTCAAAAAGAAAGGATATTGGATCTGTTCTAACGTGTCCATCTGTTCTAAAGCCGTGATGTCAACTTACTTACTGATTTTTGAGCTATTTTTTAATTTCTTTATTTTACTATTTTTTTATTTTTATGTCTAAGGTTTTACAATGATCAAATCTAGCTGCAAATAATCACTTTTATATTTTTACAATAATAATAATGGAAATATTGTTAGTTTTTTTTGTCTGCAACCCGTGCTTATCCAAGTCGGTGAGAAAGCATGACATTTCCACACTTAACAATTATTTCCATTACGGTAGCTGCGTACAAATTTTTCCTGGCATAGAATTATTTTTGTAAGAAGAAAAATAAATGATGAGTGTAAAATTATGAGGTTTTTTTTCATCTTTGCCTTTCCCAAAAGAGAATTTTTAGCTTAATTCTACTGGAGTTGTAGTTCACATGATTATAAAGGCTTTTCCTGAAGATCTTCTGTAAATTATAAGGATGATTTGATTTTTAGTAACTATTCATTTTTATAAAGAAGGAAATTCTGCTGAGTATACATTGTTCAAAAAAGAGAAGTTATCTTTTTCTTAAAAGATTTTTTTTTCCATCCAGTTGATTATTTTGATTTGCCACTATTTGCCTCATCCAAGTTAGATCAGGGGGAAAATCATCTTTATTATTTTCTGATTGACATTAGAACAGTCATTAAATAAAGTTAGAAAATTATTACTCAAAAGAAATGCCACTCTGTGTCCTATTTTTAAAATTGTTTTCATTGGTTATTGCTGTCTGACGCTGGCAATGTCCGTGAATGAATTACCATCTTAATGGTAATTTAATTACCATTCAATATGTTAATGAACCTTGTTTGCTTTTAGGTTGCTGTATGTTTTTGTTGTTTTTCCTATTGTGCGTTTCTGCTACAGGAAAGAAGAAGCCAGAGGTCACTTTTATGTTCCAGGATGAGATTGAAGATGTTTTAAGAAAACACGTACAAGATGCCCCTGAGGAATTTATTTCTGAACTTGCTGAGCACTTAATAAAGTAAGTATAAAAACATATTTTTTCTGTTTTATGATAGAAATTCAGTGAGTTATTAAATAAAATTTTCACCAACATCATGGAAAGCATAGCTTTTAAGTCTTTTCTTTTCAAAGCTTAGAATTTAAGCTAGCCACCAAATTCCAGATTTTGTTTGCTGTATGCTGTTCCATTCAACAGACGTGTAAGTGCTTTGGGCGAGGCAGTGTGGGAAATAAAAGGTGAGAGTGTGGAGGCATCCTCGGAGGTCATTGATGCTTCAGTCCTAGTTGGGAGAAAAACCCCAACACCAGTCACTGGCTGTTCTCTGACATAGCATAAAAGGTAATATCTAAAAGAAAGAAAAGACCATTTTCTATCTAGATTTGACAGAGAATAAACAGTGCACTTTTAGGGAGAAATAAAGTAACAAACTGTGTTCAGAGAACAAATTTAGACAGCACTAGCTTGTAATTGAGCCAAGCTAAATTTATTTTTATACAGAAGTAAAAGAAATTGTGTATAACTTGACCATTACTGATATGATTTTCCCTCAAGTTAGTTCCATTGTGTAAGCGTCTATAAATGCAGTCCAGGAGCCCAGTGCATCTAGCTTTGAATTTAGAAATATAGTTTTTGTAGTGAGATTTTTTTTCATTTCACTGAATATTTTTTGTGCATGAATACAGTACATAATCACATTTTTCATATGTAAGAAGGTAGTTACTACTAACCATTTGCCATTACTTAAAATAATCTGTTCTGAAGTTGTTGAGCATAAAAAGTTTTAAAATCGTTTATAGAACTTTAGAAATTGAGAATTTATTATTCCTATGAATAGGGAACAGATTTATGTCCTATTCTCCAAATTAACTTTTAAAAATTACTTTGGACCGAATTTGAATTAAAGCTTTTGTTACTGCTATCCTTACTGTCATTAGTGCAATAATTTTGAGTACTTTAAAACTGAGAAAAATAATGCATTTAAGTTATAAGTCCTAGGATTAGAGGACAGATTCTTGTGAACTATTCCCCAAATTAATCTTTAAAAAATATAGAGGTATTTTCTTAAGGCTTACTTCCATAGAAGCAAAATTTCTTATATGCATAAATCCAGTGCGTGTTAATAAACTAAATATATTTATCTTGTGCACAGACCTCTTAATAAAACTTACCTCGAGGTGGTACGATCAGTGTTCATGTCTTCAACTTCTTCTGCCTCTGGAACTGATAGAAAGCGCACAATCAAGGACTTGCAAGAAGAGGTTTCAAACCTATACAATAATATCCGGCTGTTTGAAAAGGGGGTGAAGTTCTTTACAGGTATGCTTAAGACTGTTTTTTCATTGATTTTCATAATTGTTCCTGGACATTATTTTAATAAAGCACCTTTATTTTCCAGATGATACACAGGCTGCTCTTACAAAGCACTTGCTGAAGACAATATGTACTGATATCACTAACCTCATTTTCAACTTCTTAGCTTCGGATTTGATGATGGCAGTAGACGATCCTGCAGTCATTACAAGTGAAGTATGATAGTGATTTTCTTGCCTTCTTGATGTATTATGTTTTGAAATAAAAGCATATTTTATTTTCTCACATCAGAAGTAGTCTGAAGGAAAGTAAAATAAAAGGGTTTTTAAGCGAAAAAATCCATCAGATTTTTAGTTTAAAATTGGTGATATAACCAGTCTGTTAAAAGTAATAATGCTTAATTACTTTGGAATCAACACTTTATTTTTTCCTAACTATTGTTAATGTCACATCCCCTTTTCCTGCTGCGTTGCCAATCCCTCGACTGTTTTCTGGCCAGATTCCATAACTTCGCAGTCATTTTCATGTTAGTGACACCGTCTCATTTCAATGTTTAGATGAATTGCAGTTTATTTGTTAAAATGCTAATCTCAAGCTAAAGTCAAAGGTAATTTCTTCCTGTCTCAAAAATGGAAGGTAGAGCTGCGGCTCCCAGTCGCTTCAAGAAGGAAAGGTGTGATGTGTCCCTGACACTCCTCCTCCTCTTCTTCTCTATCCCTGTACATTTGCTTAACGTTGGAGATTTAGGAAAAATGAAGGAGGCAAAAGGGTTTCGTAGGAGTGACTACATATCACTGGTTATGATCTAGGTCCCGTGCTGTGACCTCCTGATGTGTCTCTTGCCCCATCGGTGGTGTAGGTTGTTTGGGGGCCTATTTTTTAGCAAGTGACAACCCCCGTAGCAAGGACCTCCTCCTGTACCTCCAAACAGAGATACATTTATTTCTCCCTCCTACCCCGGCAAAGTACTACCCCCCCTTCCCTTCTTCAGCTCGAGCAGTGAATCTCCAGCTGCCTGGACAGTTCCATGGATCCTGCCTCTGTGCTAACCTCTGCTGTGGGAAACACATGGGGTCCCGTCCCGTGCCCTTCAGGGGCTACAGAAGAACTGGTGTGGCATGTGACAGGGAGTCGGTAGGTTTCCGTGGTCTTCCAAGACTCACTGTAACTTGCAGGACCTGCCAGCCAAACCATTCCACTAGGCGTCCACCAGAAATTTCACACTCGGTAAGGCCATCAGGCTCTGGTCAAGAATGCCATCATGTTTCACGAGACACCGCTGTGTGGAGAGCGGTGCCGAAAAGATTCCACCCACCGTACAGTGTAACAAGCAGCCATCCATGGAGCAAGTTCCCTAGTTTATAGGCATTCTGGAACTTAGGAGTGGGAACCCTCTCATCTGGCATTAGGGAAGAACACTCTTCCTACCCCAATGGAAGAGAGAGGGAGTAGCCTCTTAGCCCAAATTCTCTTTTCCCCACAAGATGAATGGTTTTCTTTCCACCCCCCACCCCCCATCTTCCTCTTTGCTGCTGGGCCAGAAGGGAGGCGCAGGGCTATATCTAGCCTGATTGGCTGATGCTGTCGGCTAGCTCTCCGATTTTAGAATGTTTTTAGCGTATTTTTGTCCCTAGTTTGAAAGCTAAAATTCAAAAACAAAGATCAATTCCATTCAGTACTCTATTATAGTAGTAAATATACTTTGTTTTCTTTTGTTTGATCTTCTATCTACCACATGTCAAAGTCACAATCCCAAAAGAGTTTTTCCCCCTTCCAGGTAAGAAAAAAAATTTTAAGTAAATTATCAGAAGAAACCAAAGTATCTCTCACAAAACTCCATAGCTCTCTGAATGAAAAGGTAAGTAAAGTTTGATTCTGTTTAGATAAATGGGGCTAGAATGTGTGATCTTTGAGTAGATTTTTATCAGCATAAGTGTAAATTAAATCTCTTTGGGAGGTGAAGGGGGGGAACAGACTGGGAACATTTTATCCTAAATCACAATTTCAAGTTTAATAACAAAATGACCTTTTTAAAAATTATATTTCGGTTGTAAAATTATAAAACTATTGAGTAACTCTATTTCTTTAGGCAACCTGTTAATAAAAGTAAATAGTGGCATTAAATACCATTTCAGAGCATAGAAGACTTTCTTTCTTGTCTGGATTCTGCAGCAGAAGCTTGCGATATTATGGTGAAAAGGGGAGACAAAAAAAGGGAAAGGTAACATTGAATTAATCTGTATTATTAATAAATTCTTAGGTGTGTGATATTTCATATCCAAGGTTGGAATTTGACTACCTGAATCTTGCAGAGAGAACACTTGTATCCACATGGCTGCCTACCTTTGAGCATATTCAGTATATAGGTGGCCCTCTCCGACTGGTATCGATAAGGTAGCGAGGTTCCCTCAGCCCATAGTTGAGCAAGCCTGGGAACTTCATACTGGCTCTGAGGCCTGCTTTACGGGAAATCTGACCTGTATCAGCACACTTCTGTTTGATTCCCAACAATTCAAAATAAAAAGTACACTTTGAGGATCCGTGCTATGTGTCTTCTCTATCATTTTCTAGCATATTAGTTTATCCACAGTATTGAGGGTTAAGTGTGTCTATATTTTGTATTTAAAATGTCCCTTAAGATGTTTATGGAGCTAGATAATTAAACTAGAGAAGCTAAAAATGAATACCGACGGGAAGAACTAAAATTGGTGAGAGCTTGTTAAAATATGAGAATGTGTTTTTGTGATTTTATTTTTGTGTAGGCAGATACTGTTCCAGCATCGACAAGCACTGGCTGAACAGCTAAAAGTCACAGAAGACCCTGCTCTTATTCTGCACCTCACAGCAGTCCTTCTGTTTCAGTTCTCAACCCACAGTATGCTCCATGCACCTGGAAGATGTGTCCCACAGATCATTGCTTTTCTTAATAGTAGAATTCCAGAGGTATTACATTTTCCATGCACTTGAAACTTTTAAAGCTTTTAGATTCTGCATATTTTGAATGGATAGATGTGAATCATCATGAACAATAAGACACAAAACATACTAATATGACTTCCTGTTCCGAGAATGTGAACAGTGAATCTGAAGATTGATTTTTAAAAACTCAGCATAGCTCAAGAATCTTTTGGGATTCTAGAAGATCTATTGGTAAAAAGAAGTCTTCTGTTTCAGTTTAGGCAAATTTAACCTGTCCTTCAAGGACCAGTTCCAGAAGTCTTACCCTGCACAAATTCTTCTGAGAAATTTCTCAGCTAAAAGGAATCTGGCTTCTTTGAACTCCCATATCACTTTGATTTAATCTCTGGTGATAGAACTTAGCTAAGTCAGTTTACATTAAAATGATCTGTATTTGTGTGTTATCACCCCTCATCTGTAAACTCCTTGCCAGCAAGGACCTTGCTGAATTCAGCTTTCTACTTACATGGCCAGTGACTTGTAAAGATGAAGACCTTCACTGTGTATTGGTTGAACAAATTCGGCTTGTTCTACAGAAAATTAAATCCTGTTTGTTAACTTTTCTTCTCTGTTCTCTTTTCACAGGATCAGCATACTCTTTTGATAAAGTATCAAGGTTTAGTTGTAAAGCATTTAGTTAGTCAAAATAAGAAGATTGGACAGGGAGATGATCCCTCGAGCGATGAATTAAACAAAGAACAAGAAGATATCACCAATACTACTCGTAAAGAGCTTCAAGAACTTTCTTCATCCATTAAAGACCTTGTTCTCAAGTCCAGGAAATCATCTGTGACAGAAGAGTAATGATCTTATTTACTTTTGTCATATAGAAATATTTTTCCCAAAGTTTAAAGTGAGTGGTTAGCAAAAAATATTCACTTCACAATCCTCGGTTTCCCCCAATAACACACACACATACCCCCACACACACACACACAATTCAGTTTAAACAGTAGTGTTGTATTCAGTGTAAATCTTAGAAAAATGTGAAATTTTTGTAAAGTGGGTTCAACCATGGAAGACTTCTTTTTCACATTATAATTCTAAAAATTACCATTTCAGGTTTATTTTCAGATGCTGAATGAAGAATAAATTTTATGAATCTTTCATCTCTAGAAAAGGACTCATTTGTTGTGTTGTTAGATTTCAAGTGACATTCTTACAGTTATATACATATTAGGCAGAACTTTAAAATGTCATGTGTTTTTAAAAAGGGAAAAAAAACCCTTTGGTGTCAGAAATAAAAATCGTGGATTTTAAAATTAATAGAGAATGCTTCAAACCTAAAATACAGAAATTTGCAATTTTTTTTTTTATTATTATTACTAAGCCCTTGCTCTTATTTCTGGCAGATAGAGGGCCTCCCATATCCCCCACAAGAGTGAACTTTTATGTGGTTGGGTCTTTCAGGGAATGCCTTTACAGGTACAGAAGAATACCGGAGGGGCCCATATACCGCTGTAGTCTATTCTAACACAGGATGCTAACAAGTAAGAGAAAAAATAAAAGTTACTTCTTAAGAGGTATAAGTCACATTTTAACATTAGAATAACTAAAAATGTAATACAAGTATTTTTCTTTAACCAGTTTGCATTTCTCAGTGTTATATTTTTTATATCGGTAGTCACTCTCGCACCTAATTCTTTGTTATGGGAGGATCCTTAAGTGCATTGAAGTCATTGGAACTTTATTTTTTTCCAAAAATGAACATCCTTATAAGAAAATAGGTATACTTGTTTTCTAAAGACTATTGGTAGTTAAAAGTAACAAATAGTTCCTTAGGGTAATAATTTCAAGCAAATGAGTTTTAAGCAACAATTTATTATATATCAAAAAGAAATTTATTTTGAATATAATAGTTAAATCTCAAGTATCAAAAAAGTACTATTTTATATAATTCCTTATATGGCACTTAAAACTCTGTGGTTCAAAATGTTTGAATACAAATATCAGTCTACCTCTAATTCCAGACAAAGTATTCATACTGAGTGAAAGAAATTGATATAATTGCTAACTGAGCTAATGCTTATTAAAGTTGATAGGAATGTAACATAAATTTTAAAAGTGTTTTTCCATTGGTAATTTTCTATTAATGTATTTTCATATGGGCAAAGGAAGAAAAATGAAAAATCCTCTGTGACCACAAACTCCAGTTAGTTTTGTTTATTCAGTTTCCAAAATATTGAACACCCAGCCTAATGTTTTATTCAGTCTTTAAGAACCTTCTCATTTATGTTTCAGCAGATACCAAAGTAATCCACATTTGTGTCAAACTAGACCATAGACAATGAAAGAAATAAAATCGTTCTGACTTTCTTAATTTGTAGGAATAAAAATAGGAGAGACCACCAAGCAAATAAAAAGAAAACCATTCTATCTTGTTCACATTAATTTTTTTCATTTATCAAAATGGTTCTTATTTTTCCACAGTAAATAAGAACAGTTTTTATTGTTTTTGAAAATAAAGTTATCTAGCTGATTTTGTATGTAAAATTCTAATTTCAATAAACTAAAAATTCTGAAATGGTTATCTACTATGATCTCGATGGGCAGATTTAAGAATGTTATTAAAAATAAATTTGCTTGTTTCTATTAAATTTTGTGGTACTTTGAAGCTTTCATTATTTCAATTACTAGAATGCATCGGGCAGGTGTTATATGTAATGTATTTACATTTTAAAATTCTTATTCTAAACATTTTTCAAAGGTTTTCTTAAATTTTTCTCACACAAAAATAGTTCTGTAGTACTCAGTATCTCATTCCTTGAATGTTTGCCATTCGTGAACCATTTCACCTGAGTAAATCATTTTCAGTTAGCTGGATTTCAGCAGATGTGCAGCTGCACATCATATCTGCTACTTCCTGCTGTTGCAGATATAATGGAGATGTTTGAATAATGTGTTCGTGTGTTCCACCTTCAGACCATGTGTTTCTGAAGAGTCAAGGGAAACCCACTTCTGGCCATCAGAAGGATTCAGTGAACCATGGCATATCTTATCAAAATCACAGTGAATTTTCAGAGAAGACATTAATGCTGAATCAGAATAATAAGTGTAGAAGTTGCTTAACCTGAATATAGAACCATCTTCAACATTTTAGAAAATATATTTTAGTCAGACCATAAAGCACCAAGGATGAGGTCAAAGTACAACAGTGATAGTGCAGCCTATAGGTTGAGAAGGAACAGTTCATTCCTTCCCAGAAATGCTACTCAACCCAGGGCCAAATGGGACTTTTTTTCTATCAAGGACTAACACGTGAGATGGGTAGAGGGTGGGGTCGGTGGAAGGTTTGCTTTCTTTGATTAATACCTTTCCCCCAGTGTATATGGGAGATGAAAGAAACACACGTAGATAAACTCCTCTGGGATGTACATTTTCCACAGAAATCTGGGACCACTATTGAAGTGGCCATTAAAATGGCCTAAGGATTCACACAAGTCATTTCACCCTGAAGACCATACTAAACAAAAAAATAAATAGAACCCAAGAGAGACTTATTCCAAACCATCAAAAAAAGAAACCTTGACTTTCAGGCTTTCAGAAACACAGTGTTTATTCCATTTACATCACCAAACAAGAAGGAATTACTTTGAACATGTATTAAGTTTTTATAAGTTCCCAGTGTTGTTTTATTATTTGTTTTACCAGCCTTGCCTCTATTTCCCTTCAGTGATTAGTAGTAAGACTTAGCCTTGATGTGTGTTTAAAGAGCAGGAAGGAAGGGATTATGTTGTGTGATGAAGAAAAGGGGAGACATGGTGAATTTAAATCCTTGGCTCAACAACCTGGATCCTGTATGACTGCTACGCACTAGAAGTACAAATGTAAATCTTTAAAATACCCCTTGTTTTCAAGGAGATGGCAAGAATCAACAACTATGGTTCAGAATAGCATTTTGAGAGAAGTTAGCAGAGGATGCGGTGGGGGAAGAAATGAAAGCTGTCTTGCGCAGCGGGAGGGAACTAACCAGGCTAAAGATGACCCCCTGAACAGAGTCCTGAAAGAAAAGTAGGACTAGCCTCAGGGAAACGGGGGAAGGGAGAGCAGGCAGGCGTTTCTGGGAGAGGAGAGGAGATCTGGAAGTACTAAGACACGAACTAATACAAAATAATGAGACATTCGGGAAACCCTAAGTATGAGAAATAGGAGAAATGGTCTGGGGAAGTAGGGTAAGATGAAGCTGGAGAGACCAGGGGGAGATCCTGAAATTCCTTATATGTACGCTAAGTGAAAAAGTTTAGCCATTTTCCTGAAAACAAGGGAAGCCTTTCATGATTAACCAGGAAAATAAGGTAATTAGATTTGTCTTTTAGAAAGGATACCCATTCTGAAAGACAGTTTGACAACTTACCAAAATCCTTTAAAATGAATTATTTGTGAAATCAATGTCTCTCCTATCTGAAAAGTAAAATGTGGATGTAATGTGTAGAAGTCTTTTTCCCAGCCCATAGGCAAAGAGGAGCATGGACAACCTGTCTTACACAGAAAGGAGACGGGTCTTCTTGGCTCTGAAATACTCTTGCTTATTCAGATGATAGTCCAACAAACAAACGAACAAAAACCCACCTTTCTCTGACTAGTCAAGCTAAGACAAAGGTCCCAAGGGTTTTCTCTTATGTTTCTTGTCATCCAATGTGAAGAAGAAAAAGCACTCCATTAAATTGCTTTCCTACTGAGCTTGTCTACTCGCCTAAAATGTACCTTTAACTTAACTCTATTACGTAGACTTTTTCTCCTTCCTGCTTTCTTACTGAAATCTAAGTCCTTGTGATTCATACAATATAAACACTCAGGGTTTCTAAGTTCTGGTGTTGAAAAATCAGAGAGAGAAGAGCACTATTCCATAATATATTTCGTGTGTTTCATTATATTGCAGCCTTTATTCACAACCACTTTAAAAATGTTTGATTTGGAAAATCATTCACAGTGTATATTAAGTAGAAAAGGATGCAGAACTATATATAATGTGGTCTTGGTTTTCTAATTAAATACACTGTGCAAACATTTGCATAAGTACATTTACATAAACATTTCCTTGTATAGTTCTATGCATGCATACAAAATATTCTGAAGAGATTTGGGTTAAGATTTGGGTTGTGACTGTCTCTTAGATTGCCAGTCATTTTAAATTTTATTTTCTCAGTTCTTACTCCAGGTTTTCTGCAAGAAGCATGTATTTTATGATTTGATAAACTGATATTTTAAAATACTGTTTTACAGTGATGTAGAGAAATGACAGGAGGGGACCAGACTGAGGCCAAGATACCTATTGTTTGAAGACTGCTACAGTAATCCAAGTGAGAAACGTGAGGATGCACAGGGACGATGCAGGGACGATGACAAATCTGAGAGAGATTTAACAAAGTAGAACCATTAGAAGTTGGGGAAGGGGATGAATGATTGGGGCTGGTGGAGAATAAGGGAGGACAGTCTAAGATGATGGCTTGGATGATTGTGTCATCCCCTGAGAGAGGAACTCCAGCCGACCAAGCAGGTTTGGCGCGGGGAGAAGATGAGGTGGTTTCGTAGGGACTTTTCAGTTTGAGGTGCCTGGGGACCTGTGGAAAAAGATGGCCAACGGACAACAGGAGACAGGTCTGGAACTTCTATGACACTGTTGGGAGTCATAGAATCGCTAGTGGTTTCCATAAGGAGCGCCATGGAGAGTGTACAGAGAAGCCTGCTGGACTGAGGAGGAAGCTCTAGGGAGGGGTGAGATGAACAAAGGGAGAGAGGCTGAGGGTGGTAAGAACAAGGAGGAAATCAGGAGCGTGTAACTTAGTGAAACCGAGGGCAAACTTCAAAAAGAAATAAACATGGCCAGAAATGAGAAATCTCAGGTAAGGTTAAAGACAGTGCCCTTTAAAGTACTAATTAAGACCTTTTATGAACTTGAAGCTTTTTTTGGTGGAGTAGTTCAAAGGGAAGAAGACACTGCAACTGTCTGAGGAGGAAGCGGAAGGATCAGAAGTTTTACCAGTGAATGTAGATTACCCTCTCCGGAAGCAGACAAGTAAACAAAGAAGGTGCTGGCCCCACACTTAGATGGCAACATACGCAATTTTATATCTCCAAGACTCCACTTCCTCACCTAGAAAAGGATAAAAATAATGCCTGGCTAACAGTAGTATCATGAGGGTTAACATCTATTACTAGTTGAATGTGCTTGTGTCCTTTCACTGAATCGATTTGTTGTTGCTGCTCACCATGTTTTCATTTTCATATCTTAATCATCAAATCCAGGCAAGTAGCAATGCACACAGTTGACTGGATTTGCATTTCCCTAACTCACGTTTTTTTATTGTATCTGCCTGAGTTCGATCTCAGAAAATATTCGTATATAATTCCTTTAGCACTTAGAACAAGAACAGTTTTTGTCTGGGAATAAATGGGGTGAAGACAGAACATTTCTTCTCTCATCCTCACCTTATAAAATGAAGAAACAGCCTCAAATAGAAGATTCTAGGAGCAAACGTCATTTGCTTTATGGATCAAATTGACCCACGGAGAATTCCTATTGCGGATTAGTTCAGTATTCAAACATTTCTTTAAATGCAACTCTCAAAATCTCTATCCACTTTTCATTTTTTTTTTAAGGATTTATTTGTCAGAGAGGGGGGGGGGGGGGGGGGGGGGGGGGGCGGAGCGGCAGGCAGAGGGAGAAGCAGGCTCCTGATGCGGGACTCGATCCCAGGACCGCGGGATCAGGACCTGAGCCCAAGGCAGACGCTTAACCGACGGAGCCACCCAGGTGCCCCACTCCGCGTTTCATTTTTTAACCACAGATTTCGAAAGACCAGACAAGTCTCTGTTTAAATGAAGTCACACAGCCATGCCGTGACATAACAATCGTTACCAGCTCATAGGGCAATAGGCAAAGGCAGGGAATGGTGAGTCCACAGTGAGGTTCAGAGGGCAGGTAAATACCTGGAGTTATTCCAGTCAAATCCATGGCTCAAAGTTCTCAAATTTCCCAAGAAGGCAGTGATAGAGGCCACAACCCAGGATTTCTCTCTCAAGCAACCAAAAATTCTGCAGGTAAGAACATGGGGCCTCATCTCTTTCTAGATAGTTCAGCAGGAAAGCTCTGTAGGACAACCATTTCTAATCCTAAAAGATGGGTTCAGAGAGTCGTCAGAAAACAAGAAAACAACAAAAAAAAAATTTAAAAAAAAAACAAGGAAAAAGAAAATACATCATCCTTTTGGGAATTTTTAAAAATTTAAATATGCCCTTCATTTCGCCTAAGCAGTGGAAATTTCTTGAGTATGTATGTGAGTTGTCTCTATATACACTTTGTATTTTAAACTTTTTGGAGCTTATCCAGATATTCCAAATACTAATTTTGGCAGGATTTCCCTTTAAGGATATGCTGCAGAGAATTTGTTACAATTTGAAGTAAAAATTGACAGGGAGTGGTTTTTCAGGCCAGTAGGAGTCAGCTACGCGCACATCACAAGACTTGCAGGAAACCCACTCACCCTCCTATTTCCTTCTACAAAGCTGAAAAAGCTACAATTGGGAGGGACCCTCAGATAGCTCTGGTGGTCCTTTCTGTTCCTTTTGGAGTTGACATTTGAATGTGTTGGAGGAGAAAAATAATCATCATATATTCTCCTTTCATACTCTTTAAATCACAGGAAAAAGCAGCTTTAAGAAAAAGTAAGTTTTGTTTTCTTTTCCGTAATGTTTCCTTTGTGTTGTTTTTTTTTTTTTATGTGGTATTTCGGCTTTAATTTTTTTTTTTTTTTAAGGATGAGAGATTCTTATAAACTTTCTAGTGACTGCTTATGAGAAAATTTTTACTTGGTCTTGAAGTTTCCTAGAAACAGTTCAAAAGCCAGTTGAGCCAACAGTTGTCATATTTTACAAGCTGAGCTTTTCAGATTTCTCATTTCAATAATATGCGTGTGGAGGCTACATAGCGGTCAGATAACTCTTCAGAGTTGTCGGCTCTGTTGTGAAAATGGTCTTTATACGTGGGGGTATAGCTTCGTTGCCATAAAAAGGGGGTGGCAGGATTCTGGGGATTTATTTGGCTTAATTTATTTGAATGACTAACTTTATTACTGTGGTTATTTTATGGCTGGGTTTATATGTCCAGAGCACAATTCAAAGTCATTTACAGATTTTAAGTGAGTTAGTAAGATTCCTGCTATTTTTGAGAAAAAATCTGCCTACTTTCCAGACGCAGCCTTAACGACCATTCCTAATGTGAGGTTTTCGAAGACTGAGCTGAAATGCCTGTGTGTCTGGCCCACACAAATATATAATTCCTGTAATAGTACAGGAATCGAAAGCATTGCTCCCTGATGCGAACAGCATTACTGCAGCAACAGTATACATCCCACGTGTTTACGCTGCCTCACCCGTTCAGTCAGACTCCCTTTGGTGTCTGTCAGCCCTTTGAAAACCAAATGCAAATCCTCAGCTGTCCCTTTGGGTTTCAAAAGTTTTGTTTTTCAAAAAACTTGTTTAGTTTTTCAAAAAGCTAAAAAGAATCATTAATAAAATGTGTAATCCTTACAAATAAAATGTAAGAAAATCCTCAAGAGATTTTGGCTGTCGTTTCACATCCACAGCATCGTCATGTATAAATTCTAACATTTTCATTAGCAAAAGCTATAGATTAATATTTAACACAAATACTGCAAACATGTATCATACAAGGTATTTCTTAACATATTTGTTATGATATATGCCTGAAGCCATAATCCAAGCCGTTTGATGGGGAAGGTAAACTCCGATGTCTGTTTTCCACACTTGCTCTATTTATTTCCACATGTTATCATTAGTTGCCAATTCTGAGCCTGCTCTACCCAACCGAGAGCAGCATTTTGGGTTTTAATGTCACATCACCTCACTGACAAGTTTACCTCTTATTTTTATCATACTTGCCAACAACATTTTGAATAAAGGTGGATTAATTTGGGTTCCTTAGGCAAACCTAGTAACTTTCTACTGTAATATTGAAAATAAATGTTCCTCTAGAACATGTTGGAAAAGCTTTGATTTGTTTTTTATGTTTTCAATCTAGGCAACATGATTTCTTCAGAATTGAAAACCAAATCCTTGGGTTCACATGGGGAGGTCTGAGTCAGATATTGGTTAAACAAACATGTATTTCCGTGTTCTTGTAATTGTCTTTTTCTTCTCTGATTGCCATAATTTTTCTTGGTTACATTTTGATACCCTGGAAATGATCAGTTTGGGCATTTATCTGTCTCCACAGACTACAGATACCCCTTAAGGATCTAAGAGAATCCATGGACCCTCTTCTAAAAAAAAAAAAAAAAAGCCTGTTGCAAATAGATTTTCAATGACATTTCTGAGGTTGATGGATTCCTGAAATGTGTCCTTGAGTATTCTCTGGGATCCTGATGATGAACCACTGTTTTCTGTGAAGCCAGAAACCTCAACTTTAAGCATACCTTGGTGCCAGTGCGTTCCCCAAATCTTTAAAAGGCTTTGGGTGGGCAAACGCCTTAAACTGTCTCTCTAAACTGCCCTCACCTGAAGACAGGTAAGGCTAAGGAAAGGATTTTAGTTTAAGGGTTAATTTTTAAAGCAGGTGCTTAGTTAATTCATGGCCATGTTTGTCCGGGACAGCGAGTCGTGGAAATAAAAGCAGAGTAATCAAGTAGCAGCACAGCCCCTTTTGTGGAGAGTGAGGCTTAGGATGGAAGGGCGATAGGACGAACCCACCGAAGACCCCAGAATGTGGAGCAGATGACTACCGAGGGGCCTTCCTGCTTCTCCGACCAGCCTCCCGCACCTCTCTACCTACCTATCGGTAGACTGGAACCTAAAAGGGAAGATCTAAACCAGTGTCCATTACCTCATACCCTGCCCTTCAGGGCTCACCATCTTTAACCTTCCCTTCTTTATTGGCTCCTTCCATCAGCACTTAAACATGCTCAGATTTCCCCTCTTAAGACGCCTCTCCTTCGTTACTGAGCTCCTACAGTTCCCTTCTCCCTCAGCCTCACAGATCAATCTCCCGAAGTTTGTCTACACTCTGTTAATCCCTACTTCCTGAGTCCGGCTTCTCAGTCTATTGCAGTCTGGCTTTCGTCCTCACCGGTTTCCCCAGCTCTCAGGGAGGTTGTCAATCACTAGCGTCTTGTTGAACCCAGCAGACATTTCTCATCTATTCAGTGTCTCAAATCAATTTAACCTTCTTCTCCGCTTTCCCCACCCTGAGACACTCTTTATCCAGGGCTCCCATGACACCAAACTCGTGGTTCTTCCCCACTAAAACCGCGCTTCTCGGTCTGGTTCTTCTCCCCTGTATCCTGGACCCCTGTTCTCTTCCTGGGCTATTCTATCACTTCCCGCTATCATCTGTTCTGTAGGCTAATGAATCCAAAAATCGAGATCTGAGATATCTTTTCTGAGCTTGTCGACCACTGTGTCCAAGTGTCTGCTGAAAACAGAACTGCACAGGGCAGGCTTGGGCCCTGGTGAACAGGATGGGGGAGGCGGGACGGAACATCAAGGACAGCCAGGACTTGCCCTAAGACCCCTTCTGCCATGGCCAAGTAACTTAGATGATTTCCCTGCCATTTAAATGGCTTCCAGTGCCCTCTTTGGCCCTGGCTAAGCAACTCTACTTGGCTGCCCCAAAGTCTCAAATGTCATCATTTATTCTCCAAGTAAATTCATCATTTCCCTCTCCTGCTCCCCACTCTACTTCCCTCAAGGATACTCTTATGTAGTAAATGACACCATGATGAAACCAGTTGCTCAAGTCAGACATTTGGGGGAACTAACTCCTCTCCTCCCTCCATTCATAGATCTCTGGAGACCCAAAGAATCTCCGGGTTCTGGCAAGGCTGCCTTGTGCCTTCGCCTACGCCTCTCCCCTGACACTGCCACCGCCCGATCTCAGGCTGCCATCTTCTTTTACTCGGTGAACAGCAGCCCTTTCACTGGTCTCCCTGCCTCCAGAACTGTCCTCTTCTACCACTGCTTTTCTCTGAAGCCAGAACAAAAGACCTAAAACAACTGGTCCAAAACCACATTTACTTTTGCCAACCTCTTTCTTCACACTTTTCCCTGACTCTCCATTGGCCTTAAGATCAGGTCCAGACTCCTTTTTAAAGGATTACCAACAGATCTCTTCAAATGTTAAGGTGCTCGGGTAGGACCTGGTCTTTGTTAAAATGCAGATTCTGGTTCTGTAGGTTTGGGTTGATGCCTGAGTTTTTACGTGTCTAACAAGCTTTCCAGGCGAAGCTGATTAATACTCGTCCAAGGACCACGCTTCTCGCGCTAGATTGGCTGGAGCTCAAGTCCCTGGTGTGTCACTCACTTGGTCTGGGAACTTGAAGAAGTCACTTAGCCTCTGTGTGTCTCCTTCTCCTTGTATAGAAAATGGGGATCATAATGGTATACCTTTATCTTAGGGCTGTTATGAGGAATAAACGTGTTATGTTAAAATTACTTGCGACACTGCCTGGCACAGAGTGTTAAGTGCTACTTATTATTATCGTTAGTCAATGATAATAACTTAGCCTCTCCATTCTTCTCCAAACCAATTTTTACTATGGCACTGATGTGCACGCACACACACACACACACACACACACTCACACACACACACAAACTACTGCTCACTCATACCGAATGACCTTCAGCAAATTAAGAATAGAGCAAATGCCTCTTTTCCTTCAAGCTCCCATAGGAACTTTTTGGCAGAGCCCTCTGCACACAGACCTAACTCAACTCAGTCACCCTTTTAGATCTCGACTCAGGTGCTGCATCTTCCAGGAAGTACTTACAGACCACCCTCCACCCAAGCCCACATTTCATACCACTTTTGAATATGCTCACATTACCGATGTGCCTTCTGGCCTCACATTATAATTTTATTTGTTTATCTGTATCTCCTATAAGACTATCTGTCCCATTAGAGTAAAGGACTGTGGCAATTATTGCTGACTTTGTAGTGTCTCACACACTCTTTTGCAGGTTGCAGGGATCAGTAAAGAATGAATACATTTTATAGACACATTTCCAAAGAACTGTAAAATGAGAAGTGGAGACAGGGAACAGAAAGCTTTAAGATCTGGTTTGAGAAAAGGGAAATTTTGGATGTAACCCTCCAAATGCTGCTTCTGGGTTGGACTGTTAACACACTGGAAAGGAGAAAAAAAGTTTTAAACGCATAAAATAAAATAAAAAAAAACAAGGCTAATAAGTCAGTGAAATGGCGATAGTGTGATACAGAGAAGAGAGTCAAGGCTTTGAAATCTGGTCCATGTTGAGTCCCCTGTGAACTCAGGCAGATGAGTTTGCCTCCCTGCCTTAAAGATGGAATAAAAACACCTATTTTGTAGAATTTTGTATTAGAGTAATAGTATCAGTAGTCATATTTTATTTTTATTTCTTCTCAAATTCTTCTGTTACAATTCTGTTGCTACTAGCAAAGATTTGAGATATTCCTTTGCTTGTTCATTTTGCCAGAGCAATATTCACCAAATGGATCCCGGGTTTTATTTTTCAGTAGATCACTTTGATGTATCAGACTCTCCCCTCACGTTATTTAAGAATACACTTTCCGGGCTTATTTGTGATTTAATCACAATTATAGCCCTGAAGATGGTGGGGAATAGGCTTCTGGGGTTCCTGTCTCCCAGCTTGATCCTCTTCTCTTTAATGATTCCTTTTCCTTACAGCTGTTCCTAAGACAATTTAATTAACATGGTCATGTAACTCCTCGTATGTTTTAAAAGAGTATTAATAGTTGTCCTACAGAGCCAAAAAGTCATACATAAAGGTAATTCATTTATTCATATATCCACTCAATCATTCATCAAGTAGACCAAACCAGTATAGCACCTAGAAAAACTGGTCAAATTGCTCAGTTTTCTTTAGAGCATGAATATCTGCATTATGTTGATGACCATTTCCTGAGTCTCCTTTGAACAAGGCATGGTCTATCAAATTCTGACCAAATGCCTCTCAGTATAGAACTAACAATGCTTCAAATTTGTGGAAAATTGTGTCTTAACATAAAGATCAACACTTCTTTAGCAGATTGTGGGTATAATTTGCATGGAGGAAAAAAAAATCATCTGACGCCAAGCTGTCGTGCTATCTAAATGAAGTAAGATTTAATTTTTAAAAATTATTTCTGATCCTATAATTACATTCGCTCTATTAATCTGTTCTCTTGAACATTTTTATAGTTATACTATCACAGAATATTCTAATCTTTGAGAGTTTTTTTTAATTAAACAACTGTACTCTTAATTTTATTCAATATTTTATTTCTCTTATCAAAGTGATACATTGTACAATTTCTATAAAGTACTGAACAGTAAAAATGTTCTAAAAAAATCCATAACTTCAATCAAGAGGCCTAACATTTGAGTGTATTTTCTCCTCAACTTGTTTTCTATTCTTTAATAGTATTTATGTGGTTGAGATCACACTGATTATTCACTTCATACTCTTTTTTTACAATTAAAGCAATATCAGAACCATTTGCCATGTCATTACTTTTCCAAACACCATATTAATGATTTCTACTACTATTTTAAAAGTCACTTAGTAAATAATTTCATATTCTTTTAAACAGCATGTAGAAGTCCTTTTCCAAATCCCAAACTTAAGCGTAATTTAACAGTCAACAAAATAGAACTAAAAAACACAAAATATACTTTGAAACTTTACATCAGGGATCAGGAAACATTCTTTGTAAAGGGCCAGACAGTAAATACAGAGATTACTTAAAATAAAAATAAAATCTTAAATAAAATAAAGCAGCCACAGACTATATATAAATGGAAGAGTGTGGCCATGTTCCAATAAAACTTTACTTATGGACACTGAAATTTAAATTTCCTATTATTTCACATGTCAAAACATGGTATTCTTCTTTTGGGTTTATGTGGGGTTTTTTTCATCATTTAAAAATGTAAAAGCTATGTTTAGGTCTCAGGCCATACAAACACAGGCAGTGGCTAGATTTTGGTCCTTGGGCTCAAGAAGGCAACCTCTAATCTGAAGCCTGGTTCCAAGAACCCTGGCTTCACCAGGTTTGAGAAGCTTCTGTGAACACATGTATATGCATATATTCTTAAGAAAGAGGTAAATAGCTTTCATGAGATGCTAAATAAATTCTTAAACTAAAATGTTTAAAAATCACTGTTTCAGATAATATACATGAAAGAACTTTGTAAACCATAAATCTTTTTTTAAAAGATTTTATTCATTTATATGAGAGAGAGTGAGCATGCACAGAAGTGGGGGGGTGGGAGGCACAGAGGGGAGAGGGAGAAGCAGGCTCGCCCCCATCTCCCCGCTGAGCAGGGAGCCCCACCACAACCCACAGGGGCTCCATCCCAGGACCCTGAGATCATGACCTGAGCCTAAGGCAGACACAACCAACTGAGCCACCCAGGAGCCCCAACCATAAATCATTATTAAAACAACATACTGATATTTCACTTATGACATTATTCAATTAAACTCCAAATGATCTGAGAAAATTGATTAATAGAAATAAAGGTATGCCATTACCAGAACTGCACCTGGGACACTGATATTTGAAATCCAAAAACCTTATAAACTATAACCTAAAGAGAAAATAATTAAGTCACATTTCCAAACACGCTAAAAATAAGAATTAACAGTTATTCTGATCAAAGTAATTAGAATATTTATTGTTTTGTTTGTTTTTCGACTGAGCCAAGAGCTTAGAAATAATGCTAATCATTCCTTCATTTTGTTTTTAAGTTTTAAACTACAAAGCTAACATAACCAGAAAATCCTAATTTTCAACATCCTGGTTAATAAAAGCTGGTATATGTATTACTGTGTCTCTCTCTCCTCCCCTTTCCCCCATACACATTCACACAACAAACAGACTGAAGAATAAGACCACCCTTATTGTAATATATGTGTGGATTTGAAAGCTCCACTTAATCGTGTATCTTGACTTTTTGAGTTCTAAGACAATTGCGAAGTAGACACAGGTGTCATATGTGAATTGACTTACTCTTATTAAAGCTGAATTGGAAAAGGTTTTTTTCCAAAGACTGCCCCTCCCAGCCCAGGGCGGGAAGAGCACGTGGGCTCCCCAGTGCCAACGCTCCTTCGCTCCTTCGTGGGGCTGAGCGGCTGCAGTGGGCTGTCTCCAGCGAGAGGAGCAGAGTTGAGGCCTGTGCACCGGCAAGTTCCACTAGAGTGGTAGGGAGAAAGTGGGTTACCCTGGAGAGGACCCCTTTGCCCAGTTACTTCTCAGTTAAGTCACTCCTCAAGTGTAACAGGATCAGAGAGCCTTGGGGCGGGGGGAACGTTTTATCCACATAATTTCAAAAGAAAAAGTCCTTTAAATGACAAGTATAGAAACCTGAGGAAATGTGAGCTCTCATATGATTTTTTTTCTCTCATGGTTTTTAATTTAAAAAAGCATTCCTGGCTTCTTATAAATTTAAGTCATCAAGGTGATTTGCGGAAATGCCAAGTCAGAGATTTTTAGTTAACGGTGTATGTCACAGACCTGCTTTTACAAAGCATGGTCTTCGGTTGACCAAAAGCAAAACAGTAGGCTATATTCATAGCAATGTATAGTTGAGTTTTTAAAGCTCTGACATGTAAAAATATTTTGTTTCTAAGTGACTTTTCTCTTGTCCAACTATGGTCGAAATGCTGCCCTCCAGGTGTGGTCTTTCAAGTGCTCCATGGCTGTTGCCCACAGCCCTCAGTATGCTACTCACCACCTCCCCAGCTGTGTGGACTCCCCACCGCCTAGGAAACTTCCCCCACCTTTTCCTGGAGACTAGCCTTACTCAACCTTCCACAACACAGCTCTAGAAGCAGCATTACTTAAAGTTTTCTGGAAATTTCCTGAAATTTCCAGAGCGCCCCATGCATTTGTCCAAGTATCTCTGCATGTCGTCTCTCCTTTCTGCCCTCATTCCTTCCAACCGCAATATTTACTGAGTACTCAGCATATGCTGGTATGATGCTAGACAGCAGGAGTCTGGTGGGAACAGAGCATCTGTCCCGCCTGAAGTTTACTGTTGAGCAGGAAAGAGGACGAACTAAAGCTAAGGCCAACTGTATGTGAGGAGTACCGAGAGCCGTGAGAACTTAAGAGTCAGGTTCCTCATCCGGTGGAAGGGTCATGGGTAAAGAAATTTTCTGTGAGTCTCTCCCACGCCAGGATGGAAGCTTTTCACAGGGGAGACCTGTTTGACCTTCACTGCCAAGCACGGTGGATGGCCCAAGTTGGCACTCCGAGGCTCTTTGTGAAACCCACGGAATTAAAGTACTCTGTGTTCAGAGAACTGTTGGATATTGTTGGGTTTAAAATTGAAAAAGCCAGATTATGAAATGTCTGGAATGCTATGCTAACGAGCTTGGATTATGAAGGTCACAGAAAGTAGCATGAATCAAACACAAGTCATCCAAAGACTCTGGATTGGCCTCTATTTATAAAACAAGAGGAAAGTGGCTCTTTGGCCTAAATCTTTAAGATTCTGTGGCCAAACATCTGACTTCTTTCTTCCTGCATTCATTCAACACATATTTGAGCCAAGCGCTGTTTTAGGTGCCGGGGACACAGCCCTGAACCAGGCAGGAGAGGTCTCTGCCCCTGTGTGTGTGACACACTGGCGTGCCTTAAAAATTCACACACCGAGCGAGGCTTTGGGTGAAAATGAAAATAACGCTGAATCATAACCAATATTTGTCAGCTAATACTGTGAACATTTGGTTTCCAAGGGAATGATAACAGATTTTCCCATTTACTTTACCTCCAAAATTAGCACTAGCAACCTGGGATCAACACCTCATGTAGGTATAAACCACAGTTGCCCAGTGAGGCCGTAAGCATTTTGACTGTGGTCGTTTTCCTTTGACAGATGCCGAGAACCAACTTTATCTAAATCTTTAAGACTGAGAACAGATAAAAATTAAATTAAAGCTGGTTTTAAATATCACCATACAACCACTCAAATGGTCACCCCCTCCATCACCAACAAATTCTGAACTGTCAAGAGAGTAATTTGAAATTATTGATTATTGTTATCACCAAAGTACAGGATATAGTTCTGCCTTGTGTCTTTTTAAATCACATTCTTGTAGGAAGAAGATTATTTAGCTTCAGGCAGAAATACTAGAAAAACTAGTTAACATCAACTTCCACCACCCGCCCTTCATTCCCCAACCCAAACACAAGCCACACTGCACACATACCCACATGTATTCGCATATACACAAATATACAAACCACACATACACACACATCACTACCTCATTTTTTTTTAGGTGGGGATCCAGAAAATAAAACCAAATGTGGTTTGGATTTTTCTCCCCAACTCCAGAGTAAACCAATAATAACTATAATAAACAAAAACCCAATAGAAATTGAATGGCCTTGAATGTTGGAGGGGACATGTACTTGCTTTTGAGTATAATCGGTTTGTTTTCCACAGCTAATAGCAGCTCGGCTTGAGCTAGGGAATGAACCTCTCTGCTTACGCATGTGCGGTGGTTACCTGGTCAGTAATTCAAACCTGGAGTGCCAGATACAAATAAGGAGAGCTTTCATTTTTTTTCGCCTTTGGACAAAATCACAGCAGTAACCAAAGCCGTCACTCCATACAAGCTTTTTGCCCATCTATGTATGAAATGGCTCCATTAGCAGCCGGAAATCTGAACTCTGGTGGAACCACAAACGACTTTGTCAGCTTTAAAAAAACAGTCAATGTGCCTGTCCGAACTTCACTTTTTCTCACTTGTTAAATGAGAGGAACAAACTAAGGAATTTCAAAAATCCCTCCCAGCTCCTAGATTTAGTGGTTCTGTCAAAATGGGATTGGATCAGAAGCATGCTTTTACAGGGAAGGAAAAATATCAAAATGACTGTGGCACTAAGAGGCTTTATCTCTAAATATCTGACTGTACCCAGAGGGGATTCATTTTCCTGAGTTTCCCAAAATTCTCTTCTGGGGTCCCCCTCCTCCCTCCTTCCCTGCCTAGTTCTAATGGTCGACTTTTTTTTTAGTAAACTATTATAGGAAAGACTGGTTGTGCAACTAACTTATTGGAGGGTGGAAGTTAATTCTTTCTCCTTGAGAAAACAAGGTCACACAGAGCAGAGCTGAGAAACAAATTGTAAAAAATTACCAAAATGGTGGTAAGTGTAAGATTCCTTTAAGTGGGTCACTAAACTAGCATCCAATTTTGGCCAATCTTAAAGAAAATCTTTCATGTTTATTTAACAACCTGGTCCTGTATAGGTCACTCATTACAAAGCAGTAATCTAATCTAAAAGAAGCTTGTTAAAATTCATGCAAATGACAGATGTGGTAATAAAGTAGTGTGTGATATATAAAAAATTAATTTTGATTAGCAGTGTGGGTATTTACCATTAAGTGCTTACAAAATTTTATTTGGAAGATATATTCCATTTTTCCTACTCTTTCTGGAAAATAACAATGGATACTACCTTCAGAATGTAGTTTCCATATCTGTAAAATAAATGAGTAGTAACTCATCTATCTCTTCTAGTTCTTATATTCTATGATTAGGAACAAGAGAGTCAGGTGAAATAAATTTAGTCTTTTGATTTGTGTTAAGATTTTATTTAATTTTCAAAATAGACCACACATGCATTTGGAACAAAATTCAAAAGATACAAAGGGCTATATAGACAGTGAAAATAAATCTCACTAAATAGTGAAAAGTAAATCTTCCCTGTCTATTCATTACATTGTCTTGTGGTTTCTCCAAGAATGACTCCAAGTTTGTTCTTTTGGCAGTTTTTTTTGGTTTCTTTTTTTTTTTTTTTTTGGGAGTTGAATTGGTGGGAGGGGGGGCGTCCTGGGAAGGGGAAGGTGGCGAGGGGGAGAGAGAGAATCCTAAGCAGACTGCAAGCCCAGAACTGATCCTGGCCATACAGAACTCAATCTCATGACCCTAGGATCATGACCTGAGCCAAAATCAAGAGTCGGATGCTTAAATGACTGAGTCACCCTGACGCCCTGACTCTAAGTATTATTTAAGTGAAATGTCACTTGCTAAGAAACCAAGATTGGTTTTGACCAATACCAAATATTATAACACTATTAGGATAACAAATTGTAAATATTCTTAAAATCTGTCATTTTCCACTTATAATTACTCCATTTCCTATATATTTTCCTCCTCAGCAATGTTTATACTTGCATAACTCATCATTGTTTTTAAGATATTTTGATATGTATTATCTCATTTGCTCTAAAGCACCATTTATGGACATCATTTACAATATTCTATTTTGCAAGGCAGAATATTAATGCCATTTTTTTTTACCATATATGTATTTTGGTATTGCCAAAATGCCCAAAATTAGGATGCTAATAACTGAGTGGTTTTATAAAGTGTACTGTTATCTGTCCCAAAAAATCAACTGAAAGTTAAGAATGTGGTAATAGGGGTGCCTAGGTGGCTCAGTCGGTTAAGCGTCTGCCTTTGGCTCAGGTCATGATCCCAGGGTCCTGGGATCAAGCTTTGTGTCAGGCCCTCTGGTCAGAAGGGAGTCTGCTTCTCTCTCTCTTTCTTTCTCTCTTGCTGTCACTCTCTCTCTTTCTCTCTTGTTCTCACTCTCACTCTCTCTCAAATAAATATTCCTTTTTAAAAATTAATTAGTTAATTAATTAAAGAATTTGGGGATAGTTTAGAAATGTCATGCGTATGACAAGGGGTGCATATGCCTTAGCACCAGCCCTTAGTAACAGGCTGCTGGGCTTCACAGAAGTGCTTGGGACTGAGTCCTCCCCACATCTGTGAAGGGCCAGGCAGAGCTCCTCCCATCCAAGGTCCAGTCCTCCCTTCCCCAGCCCTCAATAGGTTCAGTAGGAGTCAAAAAGCTGCAGGAACCACTAATTTTGAACACAGAATAAAAAGATCCAAAGAGACAGCAAATACCTACTTCACGTCTACAATCATCTGCAAAACTGTTGGTAGACCTGCAAAGAGATAGGACCCTTGTTATCCTTTGATTTGGCCTATTAGTTCCGAGGAAAAGAAAGAGTATCTGGAGCCTCCACTCCAGAAATCAAGGAAAAGATACTTGAAGAGCGCTTCCAGTCACTGGGGAATCATGTGATGCGCCCTCCACCCCCACAGCAGAAGATTCTAAGACTGGAGGTGCTACAGCTTATTTTCCTGATCTTGAGCCATTATCACTTTCAATAATGTAGAAATCCTTTAATTATTACCATCAGTTTTGTCCAAGACATTTTTAAAGGTCACCCAGTAAGTACGGGGCACCGCCAGGCTTCAAATAGAGTGCAGAAATGAGTAAGACACAGTGGATGCTCTCAGTGAACTTATATTATGGTTATAAGAAATACAACAAACCTCCAGAACATTTATAATATAAGGTAGAATATAAACAATATCTAAGAGAAACAAAGGGCATTCATTAAACATTCATAATACAATTTATAAATGTGCTTTTATATACCTTAAAATTCAGAAATGTCTGCAGCTTTAAGTCCAAGGTGAAATAGAACTTGTTGACAGGCTGTCCTCATTTCAGAAAGTTCAAAAAGGAACTCTTCTTTCAGCATTGTGTTTTATGAATTTGAAGATCATAAACCAGCAGAAGCTATAATGCACATTAATGCCAGGATATATGAAAGCCAATATATTGTATGGTTAGACTTGGCTTATTCTCAGGAAAGAATTATGTGATTGGTTGTGAAATCTTATTTATTGCTCTTAGTTGAATGGCTAAAAGTTCTTCCTAACTAATTTGTTTAACTGGAGTTGTCATTTAGGTAAGTCATGGATTTAAAAAACTACTTTATAGGCTCTATTAGATAAAGAATACATCTATCATTTTATATTGGCCACCTTCCAAATAAAGAACACTCTTCATTTTTTTGGATAGTTTCTAATACTGTTTTATCAGAATACAGATGGTTTATTTCTTACATTTAAAAACATTTGTTTAAAAGAAAATCATAGAAAGTATTTTTTTGGTTGATTCTCCTATATTATGAGTATGTACTTTTAGTTTTTCAAGATTTTATGGGGTTCAAATGAATCAACTATCCTGTGATGATTGGAGTACTCGGCAAAGTGCCTGAATCCATGGTATTAACCTAACCTGCTTAAATTGAACATGTTTGTCATCCTCTTAAGATGAATTAATTCAGCTTTCTCATCACTAATTATGGAGGGAAATTAGAGTTTATTTTAAAACATTTGGGACAATAAAATAGCCATCTAGGCTTTACAGTGAACAATTCACAATCTCTTTGTAACACATGATATTGAACTCAAAAATGGAAAGAAAAAAAGGTACAAAAGACACTGTATTTTCTCTCTGATGAAGCCTATTCCCCAGACCGTAGCATATTTTTCATGTGATCTCGTGCGCTCAAACAGCTGCCTCTGTGGGGGTGATTCAGCTGATTAGTGTGTGTTAGAGGCATGGCCGATGTTCCAGATTCCGTCCTTCCTCAGTAGACGGTTTTTACAATGGCAGATCACGCTTCTTGCTAAATAAGCTTGTATTTGTCATTAGATGCAAGGGGAAGCAGATAGAAACTGTGTTAAATAGATGAGTCAAGGGTTGATTCCCTTCCCTCAGAATACAGCTACTAGTGTTTACATACTGATGGTAGTTAATGAGTATGATGAAGGTGATCTTCAGATGAAAGGAAGATCAACAAAACAAACTGATATATTTACTACCCTTGAGGAGTTCCATAGAGTATTTGTTGAATTTCCCAAAAAAGCATAGAGAGGAGGCCAGGGGAATACTTTCTAATATTTATTTTAGATGTGCAGTGTCCTCATAGACTCCATCTGTAGGAAAAGGGGTTGACCTGGGGGGTTCATATACAAGAAACATTCACCCTGCCCCTACCATGTGCTGACCCTATGCTAAATACTTTTAGATAAATTGTCTCTTTTAGTGCTGTCCCTATGTGTACCAAACCCTGCACTTAATCAGAACTTCAAACAAGACTTTGAGGAGAACCTAAGTCAACCTAGGAACTGGATCTGCTCTTCCAACGCACCTTTTCCAGAAATAACAGCAATTTTGCAAGAAGTAGAAAATTCAACCTATACCTCTACTGTAAGGCTTGTGGTTCCTTTGTGATCAAAATTGTAGAAGCCAACTTAATGATGAATTTAAAAACAGAAAATTGGGATCTGAATAGACAGAGATTTAGATAATCCAGTTTCATCTTAAAAGGAGTATTTTTTTGGTCTTGACAATTTTCTTATACCCCAGTGAGGAAAAAAAAGAAATCAAGGATGGTATCAAATCAAAACTATATATTTTATAAGACTTCTACTTCTTTTATTTTTAAAGAATATAACGTTTAATAAAATATAGTTATATATTACCACGGTATATTTACCACTATTTCAGTAATAGCTCCTATAAGTAAATGATTCAGAATGTAATCCCTCCAAGAAAGCCATCAAAGCGTTTTTTTTTTTTTCTTTGTTAGTATCCATAGAACAAATTAACCAGATGGAAAGCTTTAGTCAGCTGTTTTGGTTTCATGGGAGAGTAGTTCATCAGCTCTCAGGAGATTTTATATTTGACCTCTCCACACAAGATATTCAACTCCCTACAAACTGGGTTTGCAAATATGTCCCTAGAGACTAATATCAAACATTCCACCACAATTCTATGATGCTTGTTTTAGGTTATTTTTGATTGATGGCCTGAAGTTATGGCTTCAGTTATTTTTAAAATTGTTTGTTGATTTTTTAAAAAGTAGTGTTTGAGGGGGGGTAGAAAATAGACTCCTTCAAAATGGGAACTACAGTTATAATTGTGCATTTTCCATCAAGTCAAGTATACCTACAGCCGATCTACCCATGACTTTTCCATTCTTACATCTCAGTTGATACTTGGGTGGGATCGTGAGCAGCTATTATTGTTCTCATTTATAGTTAAGGAACATAAAGGCCAGAAAGGTTAAATGGTTTCTACAACAGTGGCTAAGTTATATGCTAGTGCTCAAGCAACCAGGGCAACATTCTACAGCTTCTGGTTTCTAACCTAGTTCTTCTCAGTATGTTCTGTCTTGGGTTATAGGCAAAAACAGCTAAGGATGTACATGCAGGTCTGCTCAACTCAACCCTCAGAACCAGGAAAAGAAAAAAAAAAAAAAGCCTAAAAGTAGAACTTCTTTACGAGTTATCCAAACTCCTTCATATTTTTCAGATATGTGCATTTTAATTTCTTCTGCTGTAAAACATATACTTACCCCATTTGGCCTAGTTTACACAGATTTTGGAAGATTTACTTTTTCATATATCTCATTTAACTCCCTTAAACTTTGTCAAATTCAGTCACTCACTCAAACAGCATTTCGGCTAACATCAGAGATCTCAGAAGACAAAGATCTTGTGATCCTGGTAAAGATATGGTTTGTCTCAAAATGTTGCGCGCAGACCCGAAAAGCCTGGTTTAACTTCCAACAGACAATTGAAGTATCTGATCCAACAGCTCAAAAACTAATAGGGGCACCTGGGTGGCTCAGTCAATTCAGCAATCGACTCTTGATTTCAGCTCAGGTTATGATCGCAGGGTCCTGGGATGGAGCCACATATCGGGCTCCACGTTCAGCAGGGAGTCTGCTTCAGGATTCTATCTCTTCCTCTCCCTCTGCCCCTCCCCCTGTGTGCTCGCTCTCTCTCAAATAAATAAATCTTTAAAAAAAACTATTAATAGAAGCATATTATTGCCCCTAGTTTAGAGAAAAATCCTTTAATAATATCAACAGATAAACCACCTACTTCTGCTGTTTGTTTGATATCTTCCTCAGTGGGTAATGGAGGAGCCCTCCAGCTGTCTTCTTCAGCTGCCATCACAGGGAAAGTGAAAGAATGTTGCTTGCCACAGACATGCCCTTAGGGCTTTACCTTCTGTTCCCTAACCTTCATTTTCAGTCCTTTGACATATTTGCCACAGATGTAACAGATATAAATGAATTCACTACTCAAGTGGACATATAGCATACAAATTCTTAACTCTTTTCTACTTGAGCCTTTATCCTTTATTCTGTTGACAGAATCCTCTTTGCATATATGTTTCAGTACTTGTCTTGGACTCCAAACCCTCATAGACCAGGACGTTTTCCAGGCCTTTGTTTTTTCAGTCATAAACCATGTTCTGAGGTGCTGCTCTGCTCAGACCTGAGATACAGAAATGAAGTAAGCAACATCGTTACTCTTTGAGGAGCTCACAAGTGAGAGAGACACACATGGGACAAAAATACTGTCACAAAATGTGGCAAAAGGGAAACAGACATATGTATGAACTAATGAGAGCAACAACTCTTTCCTGAGGGTATGAGAAAGCTGCAGAGAGGAGGATTTTTAACTGGACCCTGATGGGTGAGGAGAAGCATCAGGCAGACAAGATCAGTGTGACAAGGGGAGGGTACTAGATGCGGAAGAAAAGCCACAGGTGGACACTCAACCGCACAAATGGGTGTAGTGTATTTGAAGAACAGGGAGTCGCTGGTGTGGCTAAAGCCTAGGTAGGATGAGGGTGTGTTGGGCAGTGCTGGGGCTGGAAAGGGCTGGAGCAAACGGGAACAGTAGCAAGGTAGTAAAGGGTCTTTACGCTAACTAATGGAGTTTAGACTTCATTGTATGACCAAAAATGAGCTGCTGGAGGTTTTTTTCCAGCGAGGGGAGATGATCAGAGGAGGTTGAGAAAGATTCTTCTTGAGCATGTGGAGGATGTTCTAGAACTCCCTAGAGGAAACTGAGCTTATCATTAGAGAACAAAAGTCATGTAGTAGAAATGTGCTTGGTTCTGCTCAGTAGAGGAAGAAATCTTTAATAATGTCTTCAGGTCAATGTAAACTATTATGACCCATCGGAGATAGGAGGAGGGCCTAAACTAAGATTTAGGGATGCTTCTGAAGTGGGATAGAGAGGATGTGGTACCCGATAAACACAGATAGGGGGTGCGGGCAGGGAGGGAGGAGAGGAGAATGATGGCAACAGTTGCCTCAGGAAACTAGGTGGTGATCTAACTATGCACTGTAGATGGTCTCTATAACCACGGAGCACAGAGGAATATACTTCGTTCAGTGAGGCTTCCAAAACGCTCCTGACCGGCCGTCAGAGCAACGATTCAAATTTAAATCCAAAACGGTAAAATCACAGGTAAATTCAGTTAAGTAGAGTTTGAATTAAGATTCTTCATCCCGTTTCTGGTTCCACTGAAGTTTGGTATATCAATCACAAACTTCAAAGACTTAAACATTTTGTACTAACACTTCCCAAGAGGATTTTAATACTCCTTTCACCATTTAGATTTAGTTTCTCCCCAAGTTCTTCCCTAAAGAAAAGCAGAAACACGTCTACTTTACTGAATCAATGAAAGCCTGCCTGGGCAGTTGAAACAGTCCTCAGCACTCTCCTAGGAGGAGAGATGTATTTATATAGACGGAGCGAAGCTGTTTTGAATAGCCGGATGGCAATTAAGCCAGAAATCCCAGTAAACTTTGAACTAAAGAACTGTGCACTTTTACATATGGCATGATTTGCATCTATTTAGCAAAATTTACAGATCATGTATTAGAGCCAGCAGTAATCTTAAATACCATTTATTGTATATCCTCTATTTTAAGAATTATAATCAATGTGAGGATTTTATACATTATCCCCTGCCTCCATAGGGAACAAAAAGCTGTTATCAAAACAATGTAAGTTATAATTGATATTTAGAATAAAAAATATATGGTAATTCAACTACCCCAATAAATAAAATTCCTCAAAAATACACCAACAATAGAGATGTTACTGGAAGCCAGAAGGCTCAAATTATATCCTTGTACACTTCAACTCCACCATAAGAAGGAAAAGTCCTCTCACATTTGAAACTTGTAATCCATGACTGGAGAGTAATAAGATACATACAGGTTGTCCTTGATTTGCACAATGTTCATGCACAAAGCTCATGCATATTGTAACCATGTCCTTGCTTTGCACATTTCATGGTACTGAGAAAGTGTGTGTGAGAGAGAGAGAGAACTTCTCCCCTCACTTGCATCTAAAATGGTCCCCCTCTGGGTGCGTGCATGGCTCAGTCAGTTAAGCATCTGCCTTTGGCTTAGGTCATGATCTCAGGGTCCTGGGATCAAGCCCCACGTTGGGCTCCCTGCTCAACAGGGAGTCTGTTTCTCCCTCTCCCTCTGCCCCTTCCCCCACTGGTGCACAATCTCTCTCTTTCTCAAATAAATACATAAAATCTTTAAAAAATAAAAAATAAAATAAAATGGTCTCCCTCGGGTCCCTTTTGATTCAGTTCACACGCATCCCAGATCTTCCTTGTTTAGACAACTTCCATGACCACCATCAGCATGCAAAACCTTTCTCTAGATATTGCTACACCCTTGTGGATTATTTCTCTTTTGACAAACATAAGAAAGGATTGTTTAATACATACTACTCTACTTATTTATCCTCAACTCATTTTTTGAAATCTCTAAAAAAAATAAATCATTTCACATATAGGAAAGAATATTTCTAATATATATGCAAAGTACAATAGCAATTTAGTCTAAGAAATCAAACATTTCCTATCAATTTGTGTGGATTTTTTTTTGTAGTTTCAAGTTTTTATTTAAATTGCAGTTAGTTAACATATAGTAATATTAGTTTCGGGAGTAGAATTTAGTGATTCATCACTTACACATAACACCCAGTGCTCAATCGCAAGGGCCATCCTTAATCCCTGTCACCCATTTAACCCATTCCCCACCCACCTCCCCTGAGCAACCCTCAGCTTGTTCTCTACAGGTAAGAGTCTGTTTTATGGTTCGCCTCTCTCTTTTTTTGTTCCCCTATGTTCATCTGTTTCATTTCTTAAATTCCACATGTGAGTGAAATCATATGGTGTTTGTCTTTCTCCGAATGATTTATTTTGCTTAGCATCATACACTCTAACTCCATCCATGTCATTCAAAAGGCATGATTTCATTCTTTCTGATGGCTGAGTAATATTCTATTGTTTATATATACAATAACCTCTTTATCCATTCATCAGTCAATGGACATTTGGGCTCTTTCCATATTTTGGCTATTGTTGATAATTTTGCTATATGTGCACGTATCCCTTTGAATCAGTTTTTTTTTTATCTTTTGGGTAAATACCTAGATCCTTCATCTTTGAAAACCTCTTTGCAACTTCTCAATACCCATCTAATTCCAGAAGTTAGATAATCTTAAATTGCACCCTGATTTTTGTGTTTACCATCATCATGCTTTTTAAAATAGCTTGAATAATATATATTTATTATGTTTAATAACATGTTAACTAACATACTAACATGTATTTTTAATATATTAACCTATTTATTATAATTTCTAATAATCAGTTTGAGCTGTTCTTGAACTTTATAAAAGTGTATTTACTTTTTTGCGAACTACTTGCTTCACTCAATATTGTAAAGTTGAGGTAAAGTAAATTCATTGAGGATGAATTACCTGCAATTCATCTGTATGAGCATATATCTACCTCTGTATCTATTTCCCCTTTGATAGCTATTCAGAGTTTCCTGTCATGGCTACTATAAACTATGCTGCTATGAGCATTCTTGCACATGATCTCTGCAAGATTTTATGATTTACACACTTAATGGGTGAAACTGCTGAGTCATACAAAAGGTACATGTTCAACTTTACGATATTATGAAATACTGTTTTTCAGAGTGATTTTATCTGTCCATCTTTCACTTTTATTTTCAGTGTCTGCTTCTGTTGCTCCTTATCCTCACCAGTATTTCATATTGTCAGACTTGTTCATTTTTTCTGACCTTATGAGTGTAAATGTATTTCATTATGGTTTGCTAAACAGATCAAATCCAATTCCATGGAATAGATTGAGCCTTCTTTAAAATATCTGTCATTTAAAGAAGAAAAATATTTGCGTATATCTTTTGCCCATTTTTCCATTAGCTTATTTTTAATTCTTATTGATTCATGGAGTGTTTTATATATTCTGTATTCTAATCCTTTGTCAGTTATATGTGTAGCAAATATCTCTTAACCTGTCATTTTGTGGTTCTCTTTTCTTTTAATAGTGTCTTTCAATGACCAATTACTTTTTCCAAATGTCAATCTGCTCATTCATGGTTTGTGTGTTTGCATCTTTTCAAAAACTTGCACTAGCTTGAGGTCATAGAAATTTACTCCTATATTTTAAAGTTTTGCTTTTCATATTGATGATGGAATTGTTTGAGTATAGTATAAGGTAGGGCTCCGACCTAATTTTTTGCCATGTAAGTAACCAATTATTCCAGGACCATTTGTTGAATAATTTTTTTACTCCCATTAAACTGAAATATCATTCTCTATATGTCAAATATATCAATATTTATAAATATAAATATATCAAAAATAAATACATCATATTTATCTGATATGATTTGGTTATGATTTGTTTCATATCTGATTTGGTTCTCCATTCTATTCCTCTGGTCTCTTGGTTTATCCAGTTCTTTTTTTTTTATGTTATGTTAATCACCATACATCATTAGTTCTTGATGTAGTGTTCCATGATTCATTGTTTGTGTTTAACACCCAGTGCTCCATGCAGAACGTGCCCTCTTTAATACCCATCACCAGGCTCACCCATCCCCCCAATGCCCTCCCCTCTAGAACCCTCAGTTTGTTTCTGAGTCCATAGTCTCTCATGGTTCGTCTCCCCCTCCCAATTCTCCCGCTCCATTTTTCCCTTCCTGCTATCTTCTTCTTCTTCTTCTTCTTCTTTTAAACATATAATGTATTATTTGTTTCAGAGGTATAGGTCTGTGATTCAACAGTCTTACGCAATTCACAGTGCTCACCATAGCACATACCCTCCCCAATGTCTATCACCCAGCCAACCCATCCCTCCCACCCCCACCACTCCAGCAACCCTCAGTCTGTTTCCTGAGATTAAGAATTCTATGAGGAATTCTTAAAAATTAAACCTAATTCTTAAAAAAACAAACTAAAAAAATTAGGTTGGAGCCTTACCTTATACTATACTCTTAATCTCAGGAAACAAACTGAGTGTTGCTGGAGTGGTGGGGGGTGGGAGGGATGGGGTGGCTGGGTGATAGACATTGGGGAGGGTATGTGCTATGGTGAGCACTGTGAATTGTGCAAGACTGTTGAATCACAGATCTGTACTTCTGAAACAAATAATGCAACATATGTTAAGAAAAAAGAAAAAGAAGAAGATAGCAGGAGGGGAAGAATGAAGGGGAGTAAGTCGGAGGGGGAGATGAACCATGAGAGACGATGGACTCTGAAAAACAAACTGAGGGTTCTAGAGGGGAGGGGGTGGGGGCATGGGTTAGCCTGGTGATGGGTATTAAGGAGGGCACGTTCTGCGTGGAGCACTGGGTGTTATGAACAAACAATGAATCATGGAACACTACATCAAGAACTAATGATGTAATGTATGGTGATTAACATAACAATAAAAAATTAAAAAGAAGAAGAATTCCTCATATCAGGTTTATCCAGTTCTAAACTACATTTCCTTAATGACTTTAAGTTTTGAGATTTCATATGATAAGTGTTCCCACTATCATAAAGTGTAGATATATGGTGCTATATTTAATACCAGTATTATTTTTATTGTTTTCAAACATGGTATTTTTTAACATTGTATTTCTGGTGTATAGGGATTCTGTTGATTTTTGTGTATTGATTTTGTATCAAGGAACTTGCTTGCTTTCAATGATAATGAGATTGAACACAGTCTCATGTTTCTTAGTATTTAGATATCCTCTTTTGTGTAGTATCTAGTCAAGTCTTTTGCGCCTTTATTGGATTATCTATGTTTTCCTTATTGATTTGTAGAATTTCTTTATGTTCTGGATATGACTCCTTTGTTGGTTCATGAGTTACAATACCTTCTCTGATTCTGTGGTTCTTATTTTCACTCTTATCTTGAATCTTTTTAAAATAGTGGTCTTAATTTTAATGCAGTCCAGTTTATTAAATTTTTCCTATGTGACTGCCTTAAGAAATTTTTCCCTATTACAAGTTAATAAAGAAATCTTCTTATGTTCTAAAAGGGTTAGAAAAGAAATAGCACCTTCACAATACTGAGTTTCCAAGTCTATGAACATAGCTTATCTTTCCACTCACTTACTCAGGTTTTCTTTATATTCCTTCAAAGTGTTCAGTGTAGGGTTCTCACTCATGCTTATTAGATTTATTACAAGGTATTTGAGGGTTTTTTAATGGTACCAAAAATGATATATGTTTTAAACTTCATTTTCTGTTTGTTGTTATAAGAATTAGATTTTTGTATATAGACGTTTTATCCAGCAACTCTATTAACCCACTTACAAATTCTAATTGTTTATTATAGAATCATTTGGATTCTCTTCACACAAAAATCAGTCAGCAGCAAATAATGACACTTTATTTGTTCCCTTTCAATTCTGATATTTTCCTTTTTCTCATCTTAGTGTACCGGCCAGGACTTCTCACATAAAACTGAATAGAAGTGGTGATCGTTGGCATTCTTTTTCTCTTTCTGATCCTAGAGTAAAAGCTATCAGCATTCACCATTAAATATGTTTGCTAGTTTTTTTTTTAATTACATTGAGGAAATTCCTTTTATTCTTAGTTTACTAAGTTTTTGATTATGAATTGAAGTCAAATTTCATCAAAGGCCTTTTCTGCATCTGCTAAGGTAATTATATGACTTTATCTTTTATTTGATAAATCCGGTGAAATACAGTGATTCTCTTTTTAATTTTAAACCAAAATTGCATTCCTGGGATAAATGCAATCTATCATGATATGGTTAACATTTTCACATATCACTAGGATCAGTTAGTTATTATTTGAGGAAAGTTGTGTGTACTGCAAAATTTATTATTTATTATAAGCATAATTGGCCTATAAATTTTTTTCACTAATGTTTTCAGTTTTGGTATCAGAGTTTTAATGGGTTCAAAATTAACATGTTTCCTGTTTATAATATTTGGCATAGTTTATTAGGCGTGGTGCTATTTCTTAAGGCTTGGTAAAATTCACTGGTGAAGCCATTTAGGCTTGCATTTTACCGTGTACCTAGGTTTTTAATAACAAATTCAGTTTCTCTGATAGTTACCAAACTATCAGAGAAATTTTATATTCTTGTATCAGTTTTAATGTTTGAAATTTTATATTCTTGTATCAGTTGTAATGTTTTATTTATCTTAGAAGTTTCCCATTTTATCAAAATTTTCTAATTCTTTAGCTAAAGTTCTTCCACAAGGCCAATATTTATTTAGATATACCTCCATATTTACAATTTTTGTTGTTTTTTAACTGCTTTCTTCATCTCTGAGCTTCAATCTGAGATCATTTTTGCCTGAAAAACGGTCTTTGGCATTTATTTTAATATGGGTGTGCTCTGGATGTATTCAGTTTCTGATTGTCTGAAAAATGTCTTTTTTTCATCTTCATTATCAAAAGCTGTTTTATCTGAGTATAGACTTCTAGGTTGGCTCCTAATTTCTTTCAGAATTTTTACCTTATCTTCCCATTGTCTAGTTTCCATGTTTTTCTATTGAGAAGTAGTAACTTCTTAATTTGTTGTTACAATGAAAGTAATATTTTTACCCTATATTTTAGATGTTATTTGCCTTTAGTTTTTAGAGGTTTTACCCTGAGATGCCTCAGTGTGTGTGTTTTTAGCCTGGTCAAGTTTCATAGTTTTTGCTTTATTTTGTTTTATAAATTTGTAGCATGATGTAATCTGTCAGTTTTGGAAGACTGGCCATCATTTCTTCAATAAGAATTCTTCTGGGGTGCCTGGGTGGCTCAGTCGGTTAAGTGTTCAACTCTTGATTTTAACTCAGGTCACCCTGGGCATGGAGCCTGCTTGGGATTCTCTCTCTCCCTCTGCCCCTCCCCCCACCCCTCTCTCTCTCTCTCTCTCTCTCTCTCTGTCTCTCTCTCTGTCTCTCTCAAAAAAAAATTCTCCTTCATATTCCCCATGAAACATGTAAAACACACTTTTTTACATAGGAAGAACAATAACATTTGTTGATCAAATGGAATCCCAATTGATTTGCCTGTTTGTGGTATGTCCATCTTCCAACCCCTTCTATCACTATTTTTAAATTAATTTTCGTAAGTCTCAGCTCAAAACATTTCATTCATCCATTTTCAGTCATCAGTGGTTATTTTCTTTTCTATAGAAAGAAAATATGTTCAACTCTAGCTTGAAACTTAACCCACTGATGATCTTGCCCAATCTATGTTTCCAATTTCTCCTCCAATATTTGCCTTCTTGTGCCCTACAAGCCACTTTGAATAAACTCCTTGCCTCTTCCCATGCCCGCCTCACATATCCGAGTATGAATGTCTACCCTAATTCTGTTGTCCTATCTTAAATGCCCTTCCCCACATCTCCAGGGAAGAGAGGTGTGCACAGGCTAAGATCCTAGGCTTCAGTTTCTGACAAGCGTAGATTTGTATTCTAGATCCAGCATTTTTACCAGCCAGGTGCTCTTGACCTCACTAAGCTTTGGTTTCTTCATTAATGGGATAATGTTATTCATGGGGATAATAATAATAGACCCCTCCTAGAGGGTCAAGTGATGACTAAAGGAGATAATCTACACCAAGTGGTTAATACAAGGAACAGGAGTATTCGATATCATTGGTAGTATTTTTACTATAAAATACCAATGGTAGGAGCGACTGCTCTTTGCCCACCTCTACATCCATTCTGCTCTGTAATCTAGAGGTCAGAGACCTGCTGCTGCTGCCACCGATACCATTACAACTGTTTCTCACAGCCAAAAATCTAGTCACTGAACCCTGGACAACCTGAGTCCGGGCATTTCAAAATAGTAGAAACCACTCACGTATCTCAGACACAGTCTGCCAGCATCAACAGCAGCAGGAACATAACCTCTATATCCCTCCCATTTTCCAGTTTACACACATGGTTTGAGTTAGCAGAGCCAAATTTGCCTCCCAAACACCAGCTGAAGAGGGGCCAGGAAATATTTTTAGCTTCCTGACCTCTCCAGCGAGGAGGGTAAAGCCAAGGTTGGGAGAGCCAACCTATAATATCTACTGCATGATTCATTCCAACTCCACCTTCTCCAGCTTGTTCCTGGATTTTTCCTAACTAAAAGTCATCATTCTTCTGCCTTCTCTACATTGGTGGTTTTCACCACCATTGGACAAACGTCATTGGACATTAGAGCCACCTCGGACCTGAAAAATACTTATTCTCGTTCTTTGCCTCCAGAAATTCTGATTTAATTGATTTGGGGTAGGGGTGCACTTTGGAAATTTTTTAAAACCCTAATGTACCCTCTGTGTTTAGAACTGCTGCTCTAAATTCTTACAATCTTTCATTTCTCCTCATCACTTCCTAACTTTTGTTTAGTTATTTATAAAATGTCCTTACTCTTCCTACTCAATTATAAGTTCTCTGAGGCTAGGATTGGAATCTACTCTCTTTTATGTCCTTCACAACTTCTGGCAGATTACTTTGCAAAAAAGAAAAAAAAAAAACCTTAAATGTTGATTGACTGCATGAATAAATGAATGATGGATGATGCCTTGCAAACAAAAGCATATTAAAGATACCAGGCATCAAATCCCTGTCTCTCTCTTGCTTGACGTAGTCTCAAGTACATTTCTTGTGAATCTATTGATTCTGCTCAGCAGAGTAAAAATATAAGTGGATATATTGCTCACAGCATTAGCCTTCTAATCAATAATTCACCATAAAATATAACTTGACACAAAATTATTCCTAGTTTAAAAAATAACATCTAAGAAACGGCATTCTCAGCTATAGACACTATTGCAAATGAACTCACCCTTTCTAAGTAGAAACCTAAAATAAAGGAGGAACTGGACAATAAAAGTCAAGTGCGGTCATGACACTGGATTTCTGAGATTTTTTTTTATTTTTAGATACGTCAGTTCTTTGATATATCAGTGTATCTCTAAATCAATCTTCTAAAACCCCAGTAGGCAATGATAAAAATTCTGTACTCAAACTATTGTATAATTGCAGAATGACTTCGAAAGAAGTTTGACTAGAATATATCTAATTGATACATATAATCCCTTTGAAAGAAGTTTGCCAAGAACTTGATATTGATACTAGCATTTCTGAGTTCATACCTAAAAAAATTAAATGCTATCCAATTGGGTTGCATTGTTAATATTAAGATTTCTTACGGTTCATAATTATAGATCTGCTTTTTAGATCTTTGAAAGAAAAGGATTTAAAATCTTTGAAAGAGAAATTTTTCCCAGTACCTTTGCCAAATTAGCCCTCAGATGGGGGTTCCTGAGATAAGAATCACAGGGTCCTCATCTCTTTTTTTACAGCTTTGCCTGTTAGGAAATGATTAAGAGCAAGCCATTGGATCTGCTCTCCTGAACACAGAGTTATTCCCTGAGTATTTAAAAATATTAACATTAGGGATAAAGAAGAGGAAAAAGGACACAATGATGTTTAGAAAAGAATAAGGTTAGGTAAAAAGTGATTTGATTAGAGAAATTCTTTCGCTTCTCTTGCCTGCCCCCACCGCATTTAGAACTGCTTGTGTTAAGAGTTCAAATAGCTTTAAGAAGCTTTAGTTTCAAGGTCTTCTTTAATCCTGAATGTACCCAGGTGAAAATTTGTTTCCCAAGACTCACCATTTCCCAACTTCAGAAGGGATCTCGCGCCATTCTCCCATTTGTCTTTTCCCCTTCCTTTCCTGCCAAATCAGGATCGATCCTCCCTCCCTCACTTCCTTCCTTCCTTCCTTCCTGAGTTCCCACAACTTAACTTCCTTAAAGTCTTCCCAGGAAGGTCTCCTGATACTGTAGCTCCTCACCCTCTTTTCTATTAGTTCCCTTAAGAACTCCATGGTTCCAGTAGAATATGTATCACGTTTGTGGTTATACACTCCTCTATTTGGATGGGTTCACATATCCACAGGTAAATGAGAGACTTCATGTAAATGAGGGCTGAATTTCTCAGTGTATTTTCCCCAACCAAGAATAAGAAGGTGAACATTTAGTTTGTTCTCTTAGCTCAAATTATGTTCACCATTACCAAGGTAAGAGTTAAACTAAGAGAATCCAGACTTCTGGAGGGCAGGGAGTTCAAATATTAGAGTAGATATTCAATACACATTGACCTAGACTAAAGGCCTTGTCTCACTGTATAGTTCTATAAAATGCAAAATCACAAGGTTTTGAGATGTTGAAATGACTGTTCCCACCCGACCCAACTGTCCGACGCTGCTTTAAGAAAAAAAAAAAAAGAAAAACAAAATAAGTAACTTTCTTCAAAAAAAAATAAAATATGGTCCATTTTGTTAAGAATTTTCTATGGAGCAAGGCCTATTATGTGGCTAGGATGGGGATACTTATTTGACAAGTATTTATATTTATTGATTATATATTTTGATATCAATATGTATATATTTATAAAATAAATAAGATATAGGTATTGCAATGTTGTGTTTAAAGTGCTGAAACACTACCAGTTTTGTAATCCCCTCAGTTGCTTCTTCATTTTATAAGATACTAAAAGCCTCACCAAATGGAAGTAGACTGGGAGTTCCCTTGCTCCATGATGCTATTATGTACATCTAACGCCAAGTCAGTACTAATAATGAAGATGGCATTTTCCATACTAAGTGATGAAAGTTAAAGGTATATAAACCTTATTTCACTATTAAGAGATAAACACATGATCACTGTAAATGTGAATAAAACTCACATTTTAAAATCTTTCAAGGGAATCAGATCTATTTTCCTCCTGTTTCTAAGCCCTCGGGAACTCTTTGAGTGTGTTTGTATTCACTTGGAAGGGACATTTCTGTGGAATCAATCAAATAGGGAATTCAATGTTCTTTGCAGAAAATTTTGGCATGTTCCATTGGGAACTTTCTAGTATGAATTTTCATCTTTCCTGGGAAAAAAACCCACATGTTCTAAATCCTCAGTCTTTTCTCTGTTAGTGAAGAACAATATAGCGAAGCTGTTATGTACAGAATTAATGACAATATATATTCAGCAAGACAGTCTGCTGGACACCTCATCATTAAAATAAAAGAAGGCAAAAATGTATGAGAATACAATTTGAATGTACTAAATAAAAACTAGCATTAAAAATGCTGTGAAAAGCATCACAATAACTGATTTTCTGATTTTGCTACAATTAAAAAAAAAAACAAATTTCCAAGGTGGAGAATTAGAAAATATTCATAGCTCCTAATATATTCAAAGTAAATCCAAAGATAACAAATCTCATTTTCCAAGAAAAGCAGTGATAGTGCTTTTGGTGACAATGAAAAACTCATGTTCAATGCCTAATTAGACCTTTTGAAATCCGTATGTTCTGTTCTTTACTGGTTTCCTTATTCTTGCCTTGGCTCTATGTTTCGTATCAGTTTTTTATTCAGCAAGTGCTGCTAGTCACCATTCTATATACATCTTAGTTTAGTCCTAAAACCTGAAGAAGCCTAGAGCTCTTTTCTACCACTGATGGTTTCCCCTGCATTCTACATCTGGGCAACTGTTCAACAGCAGCCAGAAAGACCTAGCACTTGGACTAAGTCCTACCTGCTAAGGAGTTGTATTTGGCCAGGTTAGTGTGGGCCATCCAAAAGGAGATGCCCAGGAGGCAAGTGTAGCTTTAGCTACAGATTTGGGAGTCAACAGCATATTTGGGGAGGTTCAAGCCCCAAGGAAGGAGGATGTCCCAACGGAGAGTATGTAGTACAGGAAGATGTGAGGACTAATGTGCAGAACCCTCCTGAGGTGCCCAATAAAGATTTGAGAAATAAAAGAATGGCCTAGAAAATGACAGTGTACTTGATTATTAACTTCCATGTCAGACTGTTGTGATTTCCAAGGAACTCTGTCTCCAGAACTCTCCAGCAAGTTAGGAAGTGATGACAGTTAGTGAAAGACCTATCAACAGTTCATATTTATATCCTTGAGGTGAAACTGTCCTCTTTCAACACATCTCACGTTTTCATTGAAGTTCACATTAGTGAACGATGAATACAAGATGTTTTTCACAATCTGGCTGTGGGCTTACTGCATTTTGTTAGCAAAACACACAGGAACTGCCAAAATGGGAGAGTAGCCTTTCCTAAATCACTCCAAATGTCACCATGACTACAGCATATTTTCCTAAATTGCTGTTTTGGTTTTTTTTGCTTAAGATATAAATTCATTCAAGTGTTTGGCTCCTATTAAGGCTTTATAATTTATCTTATAAAAAATTTGCTTTCATGTACATGAATCATTTTCTTATTCATAGGACTGAACCAAAATGACAACTGCTCAATTTGATTGTCAATACTGCACAGCATCACTTCTTGGGAAGAAGTATGTACTAAAGAATGACAATCCATATTGTGTCTCATGTTACGATCGTATCTTTTCTAACTATTGTAAAGAGTGCAAAGAACCAATCAAATCAGATTCTAAGGTAGGTTTTCAATTCATAGAATAATTGCATGCAAACAAGCAGAGAAATGCTTTGGAATGCCTCATTTCCTTCGGTATTGACCGCTAATACTGTATGGCTCTATTCCTGGATATAAGCATCTTCAAAGTTACCATCAGTGACCAGGTACTGTGCTTAGCACTATGAAATATAACATATATACTTTAATCCTCACAATGATCTTAGCAGATAGTTTAAGATGCTAAAGATTAAAGAGGTTACGTTATTTGCCGGGAGTTACACAACTAAAATGCTGGTTTATTTCTGGAATGACAAGAGTATAAATGAATAAATACATAAATCATCGGAAGTGTAGAGATTTCAAAAATCTGTATTTTCTGACTTCAAATCAGGCTCATCCCCCCCTAAGTCCACTGGGCCCTCATACAGCCCATTCCTCCCACAATGCACATTATTGTTTTTTTCTTTTTCTTTTTTGTCTTTGTTTTGTGGTGTTGAGATTTTGTTTAATCTCAAACAATAATAGGATATTACAACCTAAAAATAAAAATCATTCCATGAAAAACCCCTCTTATAGTTGATAAAAGGAAGAGGAAATCTGAAGAAATAGGAAAGAGTTTATTTTCCATCTGTCTTTAGTGACCAACTAAGAAAGCCCCAGGCTCTAGCTCTTAATTGCCCCAGAGAGGCTCCCTCCATGGGTAATAGTATCAATGACAACTTTTGGAACTCAAGCTACCAGCACAAACTACTGACACCAGAGTCCCAAGAGTGTTCAGTTTTGTCTTATCAAATGACCTGTTTAGTCACTAGCACATTTAATTAACTCATATTTACTGTCTCGAAGGATCTTTGTTACAAAGGCCGAAACTGGCATGAAGCATGCTTCAATTGCGCCAAATGCAATCACTCTCTGGTGGAAAAGCCTTTTGCTGCCAAGGATGAACGTCTGCTGTGCTCGGAGTGCTATTCTAACGAGTGCTCCTCCAAGTGCTTCCACTGCAAGAAGACCATCATGCCTGGTAAGACCCCAAGGGAGCTCCAGTCTCTCACTGAAGCTGCAACACTCTGAATTACACCCAAGCATAGGAAGAGTATAGTAGCTAAGAAAGCCCTCCTCTGGAGAAAAACATCTACCTTGCTACCTCTTGATTTCATTTTGTGTCTTTTTAGAAATAAAAGGATTATTCTTTCTGGGTAATTATTCTGTATGGGTAAATTACAGTGTTCAATCTATTTTCATGAAGTTAATTCATAGAGACATTTTCAACCACAATCTGAGCCAAAGACTAAAGATAAAATCTAAACCAATAACACTAACGCTGCATTAAACACGCTGTCCTAGGCATAATAATGGCATCGGGAAGCATAATCCATCATAGGAGAATGGGGCCAACCATCATTTTGTAGCAGGACAAAAAATGGTTTGAGGGTCCCTCATCTTTGTTCCTTTTAGGCCAAGTCAAGGATTCATGTACATCATTATACTTTCAGGCAAGCACTTTCTCTGTTTTGATTCTCTTCTAAATCCCTATGGACAGCAGCATAAAACACAATTCTCTCTCATTTCCTTATTATGAATTCAAAGAGTTTCTAGGAGACCATAACTGCACAACATCAATCTCAAGAGTTTGTGCCTCAGGCATTCCTAATATCCCAGTACTGATAATTATGGCCCAATCTATCTAAACCACATGCAGCCCTTCAGAGTCTCCACTAGTTGTACTTTCAAATCTCAAAATTGTAGCTTACACAGCACAAGAGTTTTCAGTAAAAGAGCAACTCACCTTCATCATGGCTGAACTCTACCTTCTTTTTTTTCAGATAAATGTTTTAGAAGGCAACAAAACACTTTTTCTATAAGGACAGTTAAGTTTATCATCTTAATGTTAAAATATATATATTTTGAGTAATTTGACATATCTTTACTTAAAATAAATAAAATGATGTTTCATTTGTACTAACAGGTTCTTATTTGGGGTGGGGGGGACAGGTTCCCGCAAAATGGAATTTAAGGGAAACTACTGGCATGAAACCTGTTTTGTGTGTGAGCATTGCCGACAGCCAATAGGAACTAAGCCTTTGATTTCCAAAGAGAGTGGCAATTACTGTGTGCCATGTTTTGAGAAGGAGTTTGCTCACTACTGCAGCTTTTGTAAGAAGGTAATTATCTGAAGAGGATGAAGCTTGTGGAACCTTCCAGACAACTGCTTTTTAACATTCCTAGATATTTGGAATGCACTGATCCTATCACGTTCTGTCTGTCTTTGCATGTGCATGTTAGTTTTGAATTCCGGCATGTCCAGAAGCACACTACCGGTCACAATGAAGATGGCCACCTATTTTTACTGTCATAAATTTCCACCCAGGACATGAATGTAAGATTCCAAAAGCTCAAGATAGTCCAGTTCCATTCATTGCTACCACACAGGAGTTCCTGTGTTCTGGCAGAGGGCACACATCGTTTGTGGAATACAAGATATTTCCCAGAAAATAGTTTGGGATCCATTTCGTTTCAGAGAAATACGATTTTTCTCACAGAGTCGCTGACAGAACCAATTTAAACAGGATGTTTAACTTCTCACAATTTAAACAGGATGTTTAACTTCCCAGCAACACAAATGTCTTCTTGGCTTAAAGCTTTAATATTTCTAAAGAGTAGGTAAGTAGACTCAAGAGAGTGACAAGATCACTGGGGAAATTCACTAGACAGAAAGACAGAGAGAGGGCAAAGGGCAGCATGTGGTTCGCTTCCAGTTCCAGAGCATCATATAAGGCCTTCTGACTTGGATACCCCTTCAAAACATATCTTCCAATAAGAACAAAGTCCTGCCTTCAAGTAAACTTTGTCCATCTCTTTTTTAGCCTTTAAGCTTTTATATGAAAGAATAAATTTCATATAAGCTTTTATATGAAAGAAAAATATATATGTTGGGTAGTAGACAGATCACTCATCTCTATCACCTTGGTAAAACCTGTCTGTGTTTCATAAAATATATATTGATGTACTTGGAGAAATCCTTGACCCATGAGGCATCATAAAGTTTAAAATAACACTATAAATTGTGATGGGAAAGCAGTGGTGTCTAAACATTTTTGATCTATGAGATGCTCTGGCAGATCTCAGGACCATTTGTATAATTGCATCTGGACAGCTAGAAGTCTCACTACCACTTTCTATGGGAGCACATGAACACGGTAATTTTCTACATGTATTTAAAATACGAGGACTGCATTTGCAGAGGAAACAATAAACTCCTAAGTCATAATCATTAGATTACACTATAATGATGGCTGAAATTACAATTGACAGTAACATGATATAAAACCATCTTACACCCAGAGACTTTCATTACTCTACCAGTAGTAACACTGACTTAGACAATGACTTTATAAGCAACTCTCAGATCCTATGACCCTGCAATATATGAAGCTCAGAAGATTTACCAGAATTGATGACCTGCATTTTATTTTTTTTTATTTTACTATATTCTTTTTTGAGAGAGAGAGAGAGAGAGCATGCACAAGGGGGGGTAGGTAGAGGCAGAGGCAGAGGGAGAGGGAGAGAGAGAATCTTAAGCAGGCTCTATCCCATGACCCTGAGATCATGACCTGAGCTGAAATCAACAGTTGGATGCTCAACCGACTGAGCCACCCAGGCGCCCTGAAGACATGCATTTTAGAAACAGATGCTGGAAATCAAATGGTAGATTTATCTCACTGTTTTATGGGACAACTAAGTTGGCCATGTTCATGTTATGTTTCTTAAAGACTTAAGCTAAAATATTAATGAGACTTGCGGGAATTATCTTAAAATCATTTATTGGGCATATAATATAACGTATCTTTCAATGTTATAAAGATTCAAGAGGGGGAATTTCTCTAGTATATCCGTGCTACGCACTATTTGAGGCCAAAGCACTGGCATTTCCCAAGTTATAGGAGCCTGTCCTATATTTAGGACATGATTTGAAGTCACCAAAACTTTGTGAAATATTTATGTTGGGTAGTAGACAGATCACAACATGCCAGATTATTTTCTATTTAACTTTTAAAACCACCAGTCATTTAAGGAAAGCTGGATATAAATGTTTCTGATCAAGATGATCCAAGCTGAAGAAAAACAATGTTTCAACTCAAACCAAAGACCAAATAAAACAAACAAAATGGGCAAAAAATACTGGACAACCAGGCCCTTAGAACTTTTTTCATAGATTTTATTTTGTGAAACTAAAACTTATTTTCTGGGATGCCTGGGTGGCTCAGTTGGTTAAGGGTCCGGCTCTTGATTTTGGCTCAGGTCATGATCTCAGGGTCTGGGATCAAGCCCCACGTCGGGCTCCTTGCTGGGCGTGGCACCTGCTTGGGATTCTCTCTTCCTCCCTCTCCCCCACTGCCCCCACTCTCTTTCTCCCTCCCTCTCTCTAAAAAAAAATAAAATAAAATAAAATAAAAATAATAAATAAATAAAACCTATTTTCTACCAAAAACAAGGAACCTTAAACTCCAAGTGCTTTGAATCCAAACTCCTCGAGGTTCAAATAGAGTATTCTCTGATTCATCGGCTATGGTCTATGAAGCACAAAACCAATACTGCCTCCACTTTTCCAGAGAAGAAACTTGTTCTAAATCCTGGGATCAATCAATGGCAAAAACCACGCCTAGATATTCGGCTTCATCTCAGCCTGCCTGCCTCCTCAAAAGGAACATAATCATAAGCAAACTATTTTTAATGTTCCAGAGTTTCTTCTCCCTAATTAAACAGTCTTGGGAATATTTATCAAGTTTTCTTTTGCTGTGAATACATTTTTCAAGTTTGGAATCTTTTAAGCATTGCCTGCTAATAATTTGACCAAACAAATCAAAGGAATGTTGAATTCTGCTGTCCCCGTGGTGAGGCATTTGAAATCAGTAGGAAGTATTTTAAATTGCTTTAGTTCACACACACCATTATGTTTCCCATTTACTTATTTAGACTGGTATACATTTTTCCCTTTAGGAAAAATAACTGTTTTATCAAATATCTTTAATTTTTAAGATATTTGTTGTAAGATTCAAAAATATCTTTAGAATCATCTTTTCAAAAGCATGTATCATAGACAACATTTTTTTAAATTTTTCATCAATGAGATGGCTTAGAAGAGGCTCTACATTTTCTATATCCAGTTAATTTGAATACAAAGATTACAGGACTCGCCTCAGAGAGCACATGAACATATTCCAGATTCCACAGCTACTCCAAGAGCTCAACAGCCATGGGTTCGAAAGACGCTATGACTTAAAAATTGCTACCCAAGAACAGTTGTCCAATATTTACCCATCTGATTCTAAATAAAGATGTCTCAGCCTTTTAAAAAGTACAACCCATGGATTAAACTGGTTTAGAAAAAAAAATATATGTTATGGAGGAATAATCATCATCTCTGACAAAACCCTCGCACATCACACATTAAGGTTCAACATACAAGCTGTGCTCATCATTACTTAGAAGTTCTAAAGCTGAAAACCCATGCAGTTGGCACAGCACCCCATTTGTGCCAGATACAATACGAGAATTGCTGTCCAAATGTTTTTCCCCTTGGTGTTTGTTCCTTCATTCGACAAGGACTTATCAACTGTTCGTGAGCGAAAAGTAACCTTGCCTCAGTGTTGTTTTACTGGCTAAGCACACAGGCTCAGGAGTCAGACTGTGTAGGTTTGCATACTAGTTCTGTGTGACCTGGCGAGGGACCTGACCACTCTAATACTCAGTAGTTTCTCATCTCTTAAAGGGGGAAAGATCATAGTCTTGGCTGTGTCAGACGTTAAGAACAACCAAGAAGAGGTCATCCCTTAGCACAGGGCTGAGGACTGAAAGCTCACTTCAGAAATATTAGTCATGATTAGTGGACGATGGTCCTTAACAATGCCATTCAGCATTGCTACTGCTGGAATAAGGCTTTCAGGGAAAAGTAGCTTTTTTCAGCATCCTTAAAAGTTAGACATGGAAATAAGAACCTGGTGTAGAAAATACCTTAGTTCTGATGGCAGATCTTTGAAGCCCAACAAGAAAGAGAAAGATGAGAAAAGGAATCAAGGATCTATTCTTTTTCATTTTCCTGAGTCCATGATGGCCCTGCTTCTTCTCTATTCCACTGTAAGAGAAAAATTAGGGTATGTCTGGCCAGTTCTATTTAATCCCTATAGCCTTTTGCTTCTCATTGATTCAAAAAAATCACAGGGAAAGGACATCCTGACACAAGGTGATAGAGTAGCCGAAACTACCACTTGTGGACACAGAAGAACATTGTGACAGGTCCGAATTGTACTAGCTTCCATGGTCACTGCCTTTTTGTGATCCTTTGGCAGGTGATAACTTCAGGTGGGATAACGTTTCGTGACCAACCGTGGCATAGAGAGTGTTTTCTGTGCAGTGGCTGTAGGAAAGAGCTCTGTGAAGAAGAGTTTATGTCCAGAGATGATTATCCATTCTGTTTGGACTGCTACAACCATCTTTACGCTAAAAAGTGTGCAGCCTGCACCAAACCCATTACTGGTGAGTTCTTCAGTTTACTATGGTCCTACGATGGCGTAGATTTGCTATATAGTTAATTTGGGAAACACGAGTAAAAAATGATAATCTTCTGAGATACACACACAGGGGTACCCACACATAAATACAAATATTACACAGACCCCCTCAAGGCAAGTGGAGAGCGTAATTAGGGTTGCCATGTTCTGTAGAGGGGAATTAATACTAAACCTAATGGTAATGACTTAAGTAATCATTCAGGGAAAGAGGAGAACAGGATGAGCTGAGAGGTCAGAGAACCTCATGAGGAGGCCTGCCATTTAATGATTTGAGTGGGAGAAAGGGATACTTATAAATAAAAATCCTGCTTGATTCCAAACAAGGGCAAAGGGCCCTAAAATAGAAAAGGTTTTAATTAAATGCAAATATTGTACAAAAATCTGAAGCTGTAATAATTAGGGTGGCATAGGTCAGGAATTAATTAAACTTCATTTTAAGATGCTTCTAACAAGTGTATCATTCTCATTTCTCTCAATCCACTTGCAATACATTTTAATTATGAATAGATAAAATAAAACAAGACGGCATTCTGTTGAACGAACAAAACACATGTGATGTGATTTGAAAATATCACAAATGGTAAATTGATCCATGTTAAAAAGATTTTCAAGGTAAAATGATGCATTATATTTTCCCCAGAAGTATTTCCAAAATGCTAATCCTATAGTTAAAAAAAAAAATGAAGCTGGCATGATATGAGAATCCCAGCAGCTATTCTTCTAGGTAGAACTGTACTTCTAGTTCCCATTCCTAGGATTCTTAGATCATATTTCATTTCTTTTAGTTTAGTTTATATAACACGGAATTAAAAGATTATTTTATCCTTTTCCTCCTCCTCCATCTTCAAATACATCACAAAATAAAAGTTGAATCTTCTTAAATCTTCAAAGAAAGAAAAGAGTTTCACGGCAAACCCAGCTTGGCAGGTTTTCACTGACTTGCAAGGGGAGGGAGAGATTTACCCAAACAGACAAGGTCCCAGTTTTCTGCACAGGGCACCATATTTTTCAGCATCTCACCCCAGTCCAGGGCTACAGCTGGCTGGCAGGTGTGTTTTGTTTGGCCTGCACGTGTTTGGAAACAACTAGCGCAAAACCCATCTCTGCAGCCAAAAGTACATGAAGAACCTGCCGGGGTGAGCAGACCGCCCTCGCGTTCCCCAGCTGGGTCTCTGTCCCAGGCTCAGCAGCTGCCCCAGTGGTCTGTTCCCCACAACTCGTCTCCATCCCTCAGCTCTGTTACCTTCCCAACCCTTGCACTGGATTCCGTTGGCAATCCCAGACTACGGGGCTCCAAAGCTTAGGCTGTTCACCACTCCACTCCCCTGCCTCTACACATCTCACAGCTCCTACAGTCAGGGGAATGAGCCACTGTCGCTACCAGTTTTAGTTAGAAAATGGGACTTCCAGAAATGCATCAGTTCTGGGAGCTCATAAATCTCCTTGGTAAAATCTGCAATTACAGCCCAATGCATGCAGTTGATTTATTCTTGAACACTTTTCTTGAACTAGCCAGAAAAAGAAAGGGGGGCTTCCATGAGGAGATGAGAAAATTAAACAAGTCAAAATGGGTTTAAACACTTCCTGGGTACCCAAATAGCTAATACTGACCTGCAAAGAGCCTATGTGAGCCCTGAACTTGAGGAGTTTCAATTCTCATCCATCACAGATTCATGTAGCCAAGTGACTTTTTTCTGTTGGGTTGTTTCTTGTTAATCACTGAGCCCAGGTCTTTCAGGTTGAGAGAGAAAAAACACATTGTCCTGCAGGTAATATAAGGATGATCAAGAACCACAGATTTGACCCAAAAGTAATCCAAATACAGGATTATGTATTTAACTTAGAATAATCAGTTTTTTGATAATTATCATAATCTTATTTTGGCTCTGATGAGAGACACTTGAGACTAAAATGCCTGCAGAAACTTCCAACGCGCTTCACTATTTTTTTATCTGATATATGTTTTTTATCTGAATATATATATATATGCTTTGCAGTAGTGTTTCTTTAAAATTGAACTCTTTGAATTAATGTACCACAGGGAATTCTTATGCTGCCATATATTTATCTTCTGAAAGTTGCACACTCATGCAAACAATGTGTCAATCTAAGAAACTATGTTAGGGTGTTTTCAAAATACTTTTTTATATTAACTAAATCTATCTATGAGTCTCAGGTGTGATTTTTTTAAATCCCATCAGAATAAATTTTATTCATTTGAACAAACTCAAGGTAGAACTATACTTTTTTTCTCCTCTAAGATAGGATTAACCTTTCAAATTTTCTGGGATAGATGAAGAAGCTTGATGTAGGGACGCGCTCTGGACTAGCGAGTAAAAGACCTTGGCCTTGGCTCTGCCCCTGAGGACTGTGGGACCATGGGTAAAGAACTCACCACCACGGAGGTCCTCATTGGCCTTGCTTGCAAATGAGGAGTTGAATAGGATCACATCTTTGCTTTCTGCCATTTCTGTTTATTTTGAGTAAAAGGAGTTTCAAATGTTATTTCTTCTGAAAGGAATGCTAATGTTCCTGGTTATGGTCTTTACAAAAGATAAATTCAGACTGAATTTGGGGAAGTTAAGAGCACAGGTTCTGAAGCCAGATGGCCTAGGATTGAATCCCAGATGTGTCACATACCAGCTGGCTGATTTGGGCAAGTGGTTGAACCTCTCTGTTCATCCATTTTGTCTGCAAAGCAGAGTTGATGGTAAAGTGAGAGCTATGTGAAGTAGTACATGTGAAGGGCTTAGAATAGTGACTGACTCATTTTCAAGGGCTCAACAAACGCTAGCTCTCATTCTACTGAATTTTCAGTAATAAATGAAGTCAAATAAAACAGGTGCCAGAGACCAGTTTCCTGGGGGACTTTATTAATACAAATGACCCTCTGACCTGAGGGAGTAAATGTATTCAAATTTGAAATAATTTATAAACATCTCACATGTTGAGTCCGCCTTTCTTAAATTCCTACTACCAGATGCTTCTATTTCTTTTTCTTTGTAAAATTCTGGAAGAATTATTTTTATATTTACCACTTGTACAGGCTTACTAATAAAATCAAGAAAAGCTCATGAGCATCAAAATGCAAGATGTGTAATAATTAGTTTTATGAACAGAGATGATTCATGCATATATAGCATATGATTCTTGCAGTCAGCTTATTACTGTTTTGAATAACATTCAGGGAATTAATTGGTTCATTACTGATTTACTCTTATTAGCAAGTAATGATGATAGCATAATTAATCAAAGAAGGTAAAGAATTTGATGTGCATTTATTTATAATCTAGTGAATTTCATGTAAAGACATCAAATAACATTTCTAGTATGGAAATAAAAGTTCAGTATCATATTTAAGGAGAGTTTATCTGAAGTAGAATGCTTATTCACCTTTTTTTCTTCCCCAAATGGAATATTTGGAAATTATATGTGAATCAACACATGACTATGTTAGCCACACTCTGTGAGTAATGAGCAAATCATGGGAAGTTTGTATCACTATGATCACTTGGAAAAAAACTTGGCAAATAAACACCCAAAGCATCCCAAACACTTCCCAACCGCTATGCCTTTTCTCCCTTTCAACTCCTCAAAATCAATTCCTTAAACTGTAGTCTGGATCCATATTAGGGATATAGAAAGAGATTCTCACTGAAGACTCAAATTCTATTACCTTTCTTAGAAACATTATGACTCACGTGAAGCCCAGGTGGAGGTGGTGGGGGCTGACAAGGCACTTCTTAGAGCCTAATTACTGGATAGGATGGCCTTAGTGGCCAGAGTGATCAGACTCACAGATCTTTGTTGCAAGCCTGGGCTAAAGTGGTCTCTGAGCAAGGTAATCAGGTCGTCATGTTAGGCTAGCTACACGATGGTCAGGATGAAATCTTCTACTGGGGGCTTTTGGAGATTGTGTCCCAAACCACAGTTATCACCATGGAACTTATCTCTTAAGTAAAACTAAACATAGAAAAAGAGGAAAGAGAACTCAAAGTCATTAAAACATCAGACACGAGGCTAGGAGGTATACATTTATTTTACTGTACCTTAATTTTGCTTCTAAGAAAGCAAAAGAAGAGGGTCATGTAGAGAGAAAGAACATATTCATACCTAGATATCTCTGACTTTGAAATCTATCTCCCCTTCCCACAGCATTTTACTGTACTTCCTTATCTTTCTTAGGCGATCTTTCTCTGTTTCCAAAAATACCCGTTTTGTATATTCAGATTCTACCTACTTTTGGAGATTATGAAAAAGGTTGACTGGGAATCAGGCTGGATCTCATCAGAGGAAATTGCCTCGGGTGACATTTCCAGGTGGACACAGGGGCATGGAAGGCCGCTTTATTTGCCTCTCTGCAGTCTTCTTGGTCATTGCTGTTCTCTGCAGTTCCTAGGAGAGTACCTGATGGAATGCTTAATCTATTCATTCTTTTCCCCCAATTCCTTTCCAGGTCTCAGAGGTGCCAAGTTTATCTGTTTTCAAGACCGCCAGTGGCACAGTGAATGCTTTAACTGTGGGAAGTGCTCGGTCTCCTTGGTGGGGGAAGGCTTCCTGACCCAGAACAAGGAAATCTTCTGCCACAAATGTGGCTCTGGATTGGACACTGACATCTAGACGGCGGCAATCTTTCTTCACCTGAAGTCCACCTTGCTTGTGTTCTCACTAAATCCAGAATGTGCTTGAAGTAGTATTTCTGACTTACATTTTAGCAAATATTAATGTAGAGTTTATAGCAGAAGGAATTTTGCACACATTCTGATTGAACTATATCATAAGAGCTCAGAAAAAGCACAGTGGAACAGGAATGAATATAGCCTCACAAAGGCATCTCTCCTTGCAAAACACTGCACCCTGCTGTTAAAAACAAAGGAAAATATCTCCTTATGGTAATCAAACACATGACCTATACCTAGAAGTCATGGATGTTATTATCGAAGAGTGATGTTTTTCAAAACTGCAGAGTAAAAAAGGAAATTAAGAGATTAAATTAACAGGCACACGTGAAGCTAATGTTTGCATTCCTAGCTAGCTAGTGATATATAATGTGATAGATTGGCTATTCATGGTAGAAGAACAAAACCTATCAGGGAAAACTGATTAGTAATCATCCTATTTGAGAATTCTGTCACTTTATCATTCTTTTATTCACACATACTGACTTTGGAGTTGCAAAACAAAGCTGCAATTTACCCTCATCTACACTGCTTTCACAGCTGGTTGATTCCATGTTTAACAAATGGAAACAAGAATTTGGACACTATGGCTCTCATACTCTGCATGGGTATAAAGGGGTCCTCTCTACCTAGGGATAGTCCCAGGCTAGGTTTCAACACATTTTATATCAAATGCATTTTCAAAGCCCACAGTGATTTTTCTAAATACTTAACAGATTCCATGAAAGAGAAGTCTCTTGCTGCAAATCAGCTAACCAGGGTAATCATTGTCCCCAAAGGCAAACCTTTAAAGTAAATAGATCATTAAGTCATCACTTGTGGAAATGAGTTTTAGGGAAGGGATTGAGTGATGGAACATGACTTTCATCCAGATATCTAAAGGCATAATAGAATGCATAATTAACTCTGAGCTTCATGCATTTTGCCTTCTAAAATTACATAGATGATTAATGGGAAGACATAAAATTGGGCTTTAACGAAATCTAGTAATAATAAGAAGTGAGAAAGAATAATTCACTGCTGATAATTCAGGGCCTGCAAAGCAGTACAATACAGCAATGTGGGCTGTGGATGAGCCACCACCCCCCACTGTTGCTCCATACCTGTGCCACCCACCTCACCCCATGCCAACCATGTCCCAAGAATTCCAATCTCCTGCATGGCCCAGAGGTGCACTCCCAACCCCGAGCAGCCATTTTACAAATAAGTCAGTGTTTATTGGTCACCAGAGAAGTAACAGCCTTTAGTGAAAAGTCTGTTACCATATGCGTATCTTTCTATCAGACATCAACTGACGATGGCTCTACCTAGCTGCTCCTGGGCAATATTTTCCATATTATGAGGGACAAATGAAAGGCAACCTCTTTTCTCCATGGTTAATTATTGTCCTTGTTATAGTGTCACTTAGCTGGAGTAGAGGGAGGTCAGGAGAAGAAACACATGCAGACATAACATTTTTAAAGTGCCTACTCTCAGATTACTGCATACCAGTAAAGGTTCTGATTGAAATCTAATTATATGATGTAGCTGATTATAATAATTAAAATAGTATCACAGGAGATGCAATGTAAATTGTTATGGAAACACAATTTTTGAGATAGTTCAAAATGCAAGGACGTTTGGAGATGCTAACAATTTAGAACTGCTAATAAAAGGTCAGGCTACAAAGGCTATTTGAAAGATATAACTATCTTTTTTTTTTTTTTGGTACTAACAACACCAAGATAATTTTTCACATTCACAGTATAAAATGTAGGTAAAACTATCAATATTTTTCCTGCATTGTTTGAAATTGCATGTATAGAACTAAATATGCCAATTGTTCTATGATCCAGAACATAATAGTGCATTATATATTTAGAAAACCAAGCCCTTCTAGGTCTGGATAAATATACAATATGTAATATTGTCACAGTTAACCAATTATAGAAAAACAGGCAAAATGTAATGTTTTCTGAGTTAAACAATTAGTAATGTTTAAGCATTTTTCCTTGTGTATGGGGTGAGTGTGCACATGATCAGGCTTGCATTCTATCTGTACAATTAAAATTCACAATAATTTCTGAAATAGAGATTCTTTTATCCTTTGATACATATGCTTAAGTATATATATTTTCACATATAAATAATTCCATATTTAGAATATAGCTTCATTATCAGATATGTATGTACCGTGCACAGAGTTAGAGTTCAAACTGTTGTGGTTCTGGGGTGGTGGGAGATCAGGGTACAGAAATGCGAGATTGCCACGTACAGAGATCTTCCCAGTAGCTGATAAACAGTGCCACTGTGGACGTAATACACATATGCAAAACAATGAAGAAAGAAGACCTCATTAGACTGCCATACACACAAAGATACAAGTAAAAAATCCTATACTGTATCCTATAATTGACTTTGGGTCAGTAAAGAGAAAAGCTCTCAAACTGACCTATCCAAAGATGAAAGATGGAATAGACTGTCTCAGGAAGCAGTGGCACCCGGTGATTCAAGGAGTGACATCTGCACAAGCAGGAAAGCAGTTAGAAGCCGATCCTTTGTGCTAATAACAACCAGATGGTTTGGAAGTAGCCAAGAGACTGTGCCAAAGAGCAAAAAGAAATGACATAGCTAAAAGAGAAAAGGTCAGATGAAGACAGAATATTAACTCAGGATAAAAGCTTTATATTTGATATAACAGGCATTAGAAAATTACTAACTGCTCTTAAACAGAGGAGAAAAGCATTACGCCTGTGTTTGAGGAGCATTATGCTAATGAGTCTGTATGGCCTAGAACTGAAGAGGGCAGGATTTCAAAGGCTAAGTCTCTTAATGCAGTATCACGTTTGGTGAGTGGCTACAGAAAAGAAAGAAGGAGCAATGGGTAATGCAGGCCAAGAGCTATCGATGAGAATACAAGTCAACAAATCAAAATATTTTATGTTATCATGTTAGGATCAAATACGACAAAGAAAAATGCAGAAAAGAATTCCTATTTCCATAATAATAGGTAGGGTACGCAAGGTTTCAATTTTCACTTAACAAGATCAAAACATGTTATACTGGAACAATCTAGGTTCATGGGTTAAGTGAAGTACGATAGGGTACCATCATGGATTCAAAACTTACACAGTCACTATAACTTAAAAAAAGAAACATTAAGTTATACATCAGAATGAAAGGTTGGCCAACCATTTTGAAAATGCGTAACGTTGTCACAAATGGTGTTGGTTAAAAATTGTTGTGAAATATAGAGCCACAAATAAAAATTCAACCTAAAAACATATATCTGATGTTACTAACAACATTTTTTAATTTAAGAAAAAAGGTATTTTTTAATCTACTTGGCATATTGATAGTAATTCATATTTTAAATAAAATGATTGTGACGGTATGTTTTAGATATATTTAAGTGAGCACATAAATTATTCTCAAACACACTTAGATAGATATTTACTATTGTAATAACATAGTTTTTACTTGTTTTACAAATTGTTATTTTCAGAAGTTTCTTATGCCGAATAAATTTGCATAGTACAAATTCCTCAAATTGTTTTTGGAGATTTATTTTTTACATTAACTGTGCCAGTATGGAATAGCTTTGTGGTGTTTCTACTTCTATTACATAAGGCAGCATGATGACTTTTTCCTTCTTGTCCCATCCATTTTTACAGTAATTAACTGTATGTTCAGATGCCATTTCAGAGTATTAATATAAAAAACAGCATAACTGAATCCTGTCTGACCCCAGTAGTAATGGCTCTCTGGTTAAACTAAGAGAAACACATCTGCGATCTTTCTTACAGTGATCAAATTTTTAAATATTCTAAACTAGGAGTTATTTTATTTCTGTCATTTCTGTGATTCTAAAACTATCCTATCAGAAAAGGCCCATTTTAATTTGATTATCCTATTTTGACTGAGATAGTCTTTAGCTAATTTCTTACTATTTCTGTATTGGAGGAATTGCTGGAATTCTTAGTGATTTTAAAGCTTGTGGGTACACAAAGGATACAAAAATACTGATTCGAAGGGATATAAACACAGGCACCTGATGTTTATAGCAGCATTATCTACAGTAGCCAAATTATGGAAAGAGCCCAAATGTCCGTGAACTGATGAATGCATAAAGAGGTGTGGTATGTGTGTGTATATATATAATGGAATATTACTTGACTATAAAAAAGAATGTACTCTTACCATTTGCAAAGACATGGATGGAGTTAGAGAGTATTATGCTAAGTGTAATAAGTCAGATAAAGACAAATACCATATGATTTCACTCATACATATGGAATTTAAGAAACAAAACAAATGAACATGGCGGGAAAAAGAGAGGCAAGCCAAGAAACAGACTCTTAACTATAAAGAACAAACTAAGGGTTACTGGACGGGGGCTGGGCAGGCGGATGGGTTAAATCAGTGATGGGGATTAGGGAGGGCATTTGTGATGAGCACTGGGTGTTGTATGTAAGTGATGAATCACTAAATCCTACACGTGAAACAAATATTACACTGTATGTTAACTAACTGGAATTTAAATAAAAATTTTGAAAAGAAAAAAATAAAGCTCTTGAGTACAAAAAACAGATTGGTGGTTGCCAAAAACAGGGAGTAGGGGAGGGTAAAATTGGTGAATGGAGTCCAAAGGTACAAACTTCCAGTTATAAAAGAAGTCATGGCATGTAGAGCGTGGTGACTATAGTAAATAATACTGTATTGCATATTTGAACGTTGCTAAGAGTAGATCTTAAAAGTCTCATCACAAGAAGAAAAATTGTAACTCGTATGGTGACTTGTGGGTGATCATTTTGCAATATATACAAATACTGAATCATTAGGTTATACACCTGAAGCTAATATAAGGTTATATGTCAATTATACCTCAAAAGAAATCACAGTGATTTTTAACTCTTATTTATTTTATCTAAAGAGAATTTTGTGTCTGCAACACAAGCCTTTAAGAAACTAGCTAACTCACACTATAAGCATTAGTTAGGTTCTCTTCAGAGTAATGTTATAGATTATGAGTTCATTTAATGTCCAGATGTGTCCCACAAAGAAACATTTGGAAAAACATCTCTTACCAAACATTTCTAGTTCATTTTTCAAAATCACATTCCTTTGAAATATAATGAAATTTGAATGGGTAACCAAACACTTTATGCCTTGGAATAGTGTTTCTTCAACAAAAGAGTCAGAATGTCACTAGAAATTATAATTGCTAGGATATTACTTTTATCCTAAACCTCTCCCCCAGGAAGTGTCAGACTTTTAGATCTCTTTTATTCAACTAGAAACATTTTAGGAGTTAGCTGGGGGTAACTGTAAAGAACTGTAAAGGTCCTACAAAGTGGACCTCTTTTTAGGGACAGGTAGAGAGAAATCAGAAATGAGTCCATCCACTGGGACATCTGTATGGCTTCCTAGATGGCACTAAATATGCATCATCCAGAGCGAATTAGAGAAATTCTTTTTCAGGATTCTGGCTATTCTGAATTTTCCTAAATGACCAGCTTTAGGACCAACTACCTCATTGAATGTGAAGGTGAGAAAGAGATTTCACAAACTGGGAACCAGAAAGGAAGGAAAAGAAACAAGAGATTCATGCTCAAGTTTGAGTCTATATAAAAGTAATAACAGGATTTGTGTGTATCTGGAATGACTGGATTGTATATCTCTGTGGTTGAAAAGGAAACAGCTCACTGTGATAGAATTATGATCCATGTCACAGAGGAGCAGAGAGTATTTGGGTCAAATATTTTCCCATGAATGGTAATAAATTTATGGAGTGGATGCCCATAAAGGGTTCTCTGAACGAGAAACAGTAATGAGCTCAACAGACATCCATTCAATGACTCAAACAGTGACATTAAATGCTATTCTCATCACACGCAAAAACAAAAATCAAGTTTGATATTTATGGAAGTCCACACACTGAATCCCAAAGGCCTATTCTTTCTTTATACAAATGACAGCCTACCCCTGGTTTGTCTCTACAGCATCGCATCTGAAGCTGTTTATCAGAAAACCCCAATCAAAGCCCTCAAACAGAAAATGAATGAGGAAGTATGTATGGATAAAGGACAAATGGAGAAAAAAGAGTGGTGATAAAAATGGATATTCCTGAAAAAATAGAAAATTAAATTGAATTTTTAAACTTTTTCCCTGTATAATAAAAAATTTCCAAAACTACAAGGCATTAGCAGGAAACAAACTAAATGGACTAAAAAATTTGCAATAAAATTTTGTACTTGAGAACTACACTATGGTTATCTGCCTCCTCCCAGCAAGGGAAAGTCCTCTCTCAGATGCCACCAATGGTTAGGTAGTTGCCAATGTCAGTAATCTTCTTCAGTGTTCTCTGCTGTTGTGAGGTATTGTTGGCCCCTCCTTGTTTTTTAAAATCTGATCATAATAATCACTATGTATATGTATGACAAATGATCATGATGTACATCTTAAATATACACAATTTATTTTTAAAAAATTAAAATAACTGGGGCGCCTGAGTGGCTCAGTCGGTTAGGTGTCTGCCTTCGGCTCAGGTCATGATCCCACGGTCCTAGGATGGAGCCCCACATTGGCCTCCCTGCTCAGCAGGGAGTCTGCTTCTCCATCTTCCTCTGTCTGCCTGTCTGCCTACTTATGATCTCTCTCTCTGTCAAATAAATACATAAAATCTTTAAAAATAAATAAATAAAATAAAAATTTAAAATAATTTCAAAAGCTTAAAAAAAACCCCACAAATGCTCAGAGGCAGTCCCATTAGTAGATGCTTATAGCAGTCTTGGAAACAGATCCTCTAAAATAGTAATGATATTAAATATTTTCCTTACATTTATGAGACATTTTTCATGTTCAATACATTTGTCATATTACTTTAAATCATTGCTGGGGAGAGAAAAACATTTCTCATGACAATTTGGCAATACATATAAAAAGAGTCTTAAATTGTTTTCATAATCTCTGGCCAAGATATCCCAATACCTAAGAACTTATACTGGGGAAGTCACTGAAGAGCCACACAAATATTTTTACACTAGAATGTTTATTGCAGTGTTGTTAAAACAGCCCCCAACAAAAAAATCAACCTAAACCTCCAAATAAAAGGGAACTTCTATATATATATGTATATTTATGTGTAATTATATATATAATTATATACATTATGTGGATATACTTACATATATATGTATATGTATATGTGTGTGTGTGTATATATATATAAAACAAAAGGGAAAAATTAATTATGGTACCTAACTGCAATGAAATACTTTTAAAATAGCCATTAAAACATAATTTTAAAGGGCATCTGTGTGGCTCAGTTGGTTACGCCTCTGACTCTTGATTTTGGCTCAGGTCATGGTCATGATCTCTGGGTCATAGGATCAAGCCCCACACCAGCCTCCATGTGCAGCAGGGAGTCTGCTGGAGATTCTTTTTCCCTCTCCCTTCATCACACTATAAATAAATAAATAAATAAATAAATAAAAAAATCAATAAAAAAATAATTACTTTGAGACTACTTGACATGGAAATATGTTCATGATGCAAGGTTAAGTCGAAATAGAATGTTATAAAATAACATGTATGATATGATTCAATGTTGCTATTTATGTGTGAAGGAAAAGTCTACAAAGAAGTACAATAAAATTTTAACATTAACAACAACAACAACAACAAAAGTTTCTTCCAATGGCATCCATGATATCAGTCTCTCCTAAGTCTCCTAAAACTTTGTACACAATTCATCTATTTCTTTTTTTTATGATTTATTTTGTTTTATTTTAGGTTTTTAATGCAATGTTTCACTAGATTTTTTTAAGAATTCTATAAAATAAAAATAAAGCAATCATCTATTTCTTACAAACAGGTATTTCTAAATATCCTCTCCTCAAGGTTCTTGCTCTATATTTTCTATGTTAATGAGCTCCTCTAGTTTCATGATTTTAACTGCCTTTTCTGTGTAGCTGTGTCCCAAACTTACATCCTCTGCCTTAAATTCTGAGGTACAGGGGCGCCTGGGTGTTTCAGTTGGTTAAGCAACTGCCTTTGGCTCAGGTCATGATCCTGGAGTTCCCGGATCGAGTCCCACATCGGGCTCCCTGCTGAGCAGCGAATCTGCTTCTCCCTCTGACCCTCCCCCCATCTCATGTGCTTTCTCTCTCTCTCATTCTCTCTCTCTCAAATAAATAAATAAAATCTTTAAAAAAAATTCTGAGGTACAGTCTCAGGTTTTTCGCTGCCTTCTGGACAAATGCAACTCAGTGTTGTGCGAACAATTCACTGCAGCTCTATTACCCTTCCTGCAAATTCCACTTGTCTTCCTATGGCCTGCATCTCAATTAATGCATTATCCAAAGACAGCCTTTATAATTTATGATTTGGGCATATGAAAAGATGCTCAACAGCATTAGTCATTAAGAAAAATACAAATGAAAACCACGAGATACCACTTCACACAGACTAGAATGATTATGATATATACGACAGTAACAAGCGCTGTTGAGATGTAAAGAAACAGGAATCCTCAAACAGTTGGCAAGTATGTAAAATGGTACAGCCACTTTGGAAAATATTTTGGCAGCTTCTCAAAAAGTTAAATATAAAGCCTACCATCAAACCCAGCAATTCTACTTCTAGGTATCTACCCAAGAGATGTGAAAACATAACGTTCACACAAATGTTCACAGCATCATTATTCATAATAGCCAAAAAGTAGAACAACTCAAGTACTCAAATGATGAATAGATCAGCAAAATATAGTATAGGCATAGACTGGAATATTATTCCATTATCAAAAGGAATGAAGTTCAGGGGGCGCCTGGGTGGCTCAGTTGGTTAAGCGTCTGCCTTCAGCTCAGGTCATGATCCCAGGGTCCTGGGATCGAGCCCCGCATCGGGCTCCCTGCTCAGCAGGGAGTCTGCTTCTCCCTCTCCCACTCCCCCTACTCGTGTTCCCTCTCTCGCTGGGTCTCTATCAAATAAATAGATAAAATCTTTAAAAATAAATAAATAAAGGAATAAAGGAATGAAGTTCAGGTACATGCCATTACATTTGAAACCATGATGCTAAGTTAAAGAAGCCAGACAAAAAAGGCCACAGATTCTTTGATTCTGTCTATATATAATATCCAGAAAAGGCACATCTCTAGACAGAAAATAGATGGGAATGAGAATGGGAATTAATTCTAAGTGGGAATGAGGGACCTTTATTAAGGGGGTTGAAAATATTCTAAAACTCATTTATGGTGGTGGCTGCACCACTTGGTAAAATTACTAAAAAATCATTGTATTATATATTTGGAATGAGTGAATTGAATGATAACGTGTAAAATAGCTCAACAAAGCTGTTTTTTTTTTAAATCTCTCTTGACTCTTTTTCTTCCCAGTGCCTTACTTCTGAATCCTGCAAGAAAAGCTACAACTTTTTAATTTTTCCTTGCAAGCTTTTGTTTCCCCAAAATACTCTTCCCTTTAATTTTTCTGTGCCGAGGAGGCTCCTCCTCCTCTAACCTGCCTGTCAAAATTTTAATCAGCCTCTAAAGCCCAGATCAAAGTTACCTCTTATTTAAAATCTTTACAAACATCCCTTAGAAAAATGTAATCATCATTCTTCAACTTTTACAATTCTGTGAGAACTTGGAACAACTTGATTTAAATTACAAGTTAGGAACGGGAGGCAATCTAATTAAAAGAAGACGGTGTTTGGAGCCAGAAAAACTGTGATCAGATCTCAGCTCTGCCACTTCCTCGGTGTGTGACATTCTGGAAAGTTACTGAACTGTCTGGACCTTGGTTTTCCAATTTTTAATTGGGGATCTATAATATGAACTTCAAAAAGTTGCGGTTCATATTAAGTGAAATAAATACATGCAAACTGCTTCACGTCTACCTGGCATATATTTAACTCAGTAATTAATTATCTTCACCTTCCTTCCGACCCCCAGTCCACCCCTAGATTGTGTGTTTATTCATCTTTCATAAACCCAGTGCTTAGCAAAATGTCTGGCACTTGACAAACAACCAATAAATACTAAATGAACTAAATTCTAGTTGTGAAAATATTATTATTTCTATAATAGTATTCTCCCTATGTTGATTGTCCATTACCATGATTGAATATGTAAATCCTTTTTGCTACTCACCTTGATCATGTTATGGGGAATGGCCCATGTAAGAAGCAGCCGGATTGCAAAATCAGCAACTGCAATTTCAGGCATCTGCTTTGATTTTTTCAAGTTGATGTCAGTGTTTCCTCTGTCTATACTGATCTGTAGAGTGTGCCTCTCAGCCAGCACTCACATGGCTGTCCTGAGACACTTACTTTTCAGGTGTTCGGGAGAAGAACTGGCTGTTTCTGAGGTTTTCCTCAAAGTCCTCGAAAGCAGATTTTGCCTACACCGCATAGCTTTATGTGAAGCCAGACCATCCCATGCCTGCCAACTTTGGAGTCAATCTGTCCAACAAGTTTTGTATCATGTACTCACAGACAGGTAGAAATGTAATTTCACTTACTTTGCTTAAATGGCAAAATGCATTCTTTGTGTCTCTCAAAAGTGCAGAGGATTTTACTTTAAGCTATTGCTGAGTATGTGTAGCTTTGGGCATCTTCAATTCCCTTATCGCGCCGGAACAGCATGCATGAGCTGCCCCAGCCCTCCCAGGGTACAGCATTGCTCTCGTTCCTCCTTATTAAGCTTCCCCTTTTCTTGACAGTTTCACGTCTCCTGTTTCCGTGTTTTCTTTCTCTTAATGTGCATTAATTCCCTCCAGACTTAGATTCCAACTATTCACAGAATTACTTTGGGTAGAATTCTGGAAAATAAACATCTAGGCCCTTTTTGGATCTGTATTGCCTGGTCCTTAACCAGCACGCACATTCCTGCTGTCTGATGCTTCTATATGTGAAGCTTTGTGTGTAGCTTCTAAGGATAGGAGAATAGAGGTCTGCAGCCAGCAAATGTTCAGAGATGGGTCCTGAGATTTGGGGAAATAAAACACTCAGGGGATTGAAACTGCAGTCTAATTCTCATTCTTGGGTTTCTCATGAAATCACTCTTTATCCCTCATCAGAAGTATGTTTCCAGATACTGAAATGAGCCCAGTTGGTGAGCAGAATAATATCAAAATTCACAATGATTTTGATTCCCAAATGCAAAATAAGATCCTTTGATTTGTGGTTAATTTTCTAATGTGGGATCATTGTTGAAAAATTCTCAGCTAATTATCTTTTTTGTGTGAATAATTGTAATCTCAAGATGAGAGCAAATTCCCCTTCAAATATCTCTGATGCCAAATGCAGGCAGGTGTAGGCGACTCTGTGTTACCTCTTTGCTCCCCTCATTACAGACTCCAGGGTGGAGTGTCACCATATCCCCAGTAATGTGGAAGAAGTTGTCCTCATTTTCCATAAAAGTCTGATAAAATGGCACATCCAATAATTCCCCTTGGACAGATGAGGACACTGAGGTTTAGAGAGATAAAATGACTGCCCTGACTCATTACAATACGGGCGGGCCTGACTCTGGAATCTATGCTGTTAGCTATGCAAATGACACTCTGCATACACTGTGCCTCCTCTCTCTGCAGCGGACCTAGAACCCTCATTTCACATCATTCTCCTCATGCTCACTCCCTGCGAGTACCAATCTTCCACGTGTTGGCTACCTATCTCCTTTGTCCTTTTCACTTCCAGTGGTGCAAGGCGTCATTACATCTCACCTGGACTCTTTAAATTGCCTCCTATTGAAATATGTTTCCATGGCTCCAGGGCCTCATTCTTTTGTCTACCCCTTATACTTCCTCCACCAGATACTTATTTCGTAAGTAATGCCTGATCATGGCTCCATCTTGCTTAGCAGCCTTTGCTGGCTCTCCATTAGATCCTCTCCAAAATCTAGCCCCATCCTCTCTCCTTGGGTTTCTCTCCCAGTATTTCTTCCACACTGGAATACAAATCTTTGAGGATGGAGTCTTTGTATATTCCGTTCACCAACGTATACATACCGTCTAGAACAGAGCCTGACAGAGTAAGTGCTCAAATAAGAATGAAGAAAGCTTGTGGCTTAGCCAGATCTTATTACTCATTGCTCCCGAAATAAATAAATCTTAAATTTTTTTCCAACTTGATTCCTTTGCTTAAGATAGTCTCCTACCTAGGGAGTCTTCTCTACCATCTCCACTTACATGATTGAATTTCCATTAAAATTTACCTATTGTTTAAGTTATAAGTCGTAAGTCAACTTCTCCCACTGGAAACATCCTTCTCCTCCTCCATAATTTGTTTACGATAACTCTGGGCTCACACTCATTATATTTGCTTTGAATTATAGTTAATTCTCCCCTAGTACTTTATGGGAACATTGACTCAAGAATGGGGCAATGTCTTATTCAGCTTTGTATCCCCCATAATATTGAATATAAAATCAGCTTAAATAAAGGTTTTTTGATTATTTAAATTGAACTGAGTCTGGGTACAAGCCAATTCTGAACTTCTTCCTCATAATTAGTAAATACCGGTACACATGTAAACAAATAATAATGGTAAAAATAGTAATGACACTGAACACGAAGTGCTTTGCATGGATTTAACCCCTCCAGTAGCCTTATGAGGCAGGTACTATCATTACCAATGGAAACTGGAGAACAAACAGATTAAATTCTTCAAATTCCCAAAGTTAGCACAAGGGAGATCCCCAACTTTAAATCTGACTTTAGAGCCCATGCTTTTAAACTTGGATACCACTGCCTCTTCCAACATTGGAGAAAGGAGAATTTTTTAAAAGAGCCAAATATAGACACATTTGTCTATGCCCCAGGCCTATAAGTATTCAACCAGTTAGAAATTGAGCATATCATAGCCCCCCGACCTCGGAGGATACATCCAAGACTCCCAGTAGATGCCTAAGATCATAGATAATACCAAGCCCTATATATATATATATATATATATATATATATATATATATATATATATACACACACACTATGTTTTTTCCTATACATACATACCGATGATAAAGTTTAATCTATAAAGTAGGCTCAGTAAGAGGTTAACAATAACTAATAATACAATAGAACAATTGTGACAATATACTGTAATAAAACTTATGTGGATGTGATCCCTCTCTCAAAATATCTTACTGTACTGCAAGCACCCTTCTTTCTGCGATGATGTGAGATTCAATCTCATCACAGATTGAGATGAAGCGAAGTGAATGACATAGCATTAGGCTACTGTTTTCTTCTGATAGGGTCAAAAGGAGGATCATCTGCCTCCAGATTGCAGTTGACTCCCGGGCCACTGAAACCGCAGCAAGCAAAACTGTGGATAAGGGGGACTATTGTATTTGGATTTCTATCTTATTGAGTGTCCACAATTTTTTTTTAGCAACATTAAGAGAAGTCATAAGACATAATGAATTTTTTTTACATTAAAAAAATTAACCAACAGATCAATAAAAATGTGAGAATAGATTCGAGGCACAATTTGTGGAAAACTATTTGTTTTGTTAACACAAAAACATTCCCTTCCGGCAGCAGGCCTGGAAATCATAGTTCTGTGATAATGTTGAGTCTTAAAATAAAGACATGGTTTATTCTTTGAATTATCCACTAGATGGCAGAAAATTGTTACTGTCCAAAGCAACTTTACTAGCTTAATCCCAGCTCTTTTAGTTTCAGATTTACACAAATGCTTTCCCCTCTACTCCTAGCCATGCTGGCCTTTTCACATATGGCATTTTAAAGAAAACAACTATTTTTAAGCCGGGAAAAATCAGAGGCTTTCACAGTAATAAATATTAGGTATGAGCATGCTAATTATATGTTTGTGTTGCTCTGCTTTAACATAGTACGAACAGATGCACAGACATTTGGGAGAAGGGCTGGGATCCCACATAGAATGTTCCATCCGCGTGTCAGATACTAAAGTTAAGCAGAAAAGCCTCCAGTAGGATGGTTTTCTCTAACTTTCAGGCTACAGCCCTCATTCCTGTTGCATGAAGAGGATAGGACTAAACATTCTCAGCTTTTTTCCAGCATCAAATTCTAGAATTGGTGTCTAACAACATACTCCATGAGTGCAAGAGCTAATTCTGTTCTAGATCCTTCATGAATATTAACTTAGTCAATCCACAAAACTATGACAGAGCTGGGGGGACGTGAAACACAGAAAAGTTTCACAACTTGCCCAAGGCCACACAGGCAGAGGGAAAGATGAGATGTGACCTCGCAGTCTGGTTCTAGAATCTGAGCATGTAACATGTCATAATTCCCTCATAAATAGTTGATTAGTGAATAAATTATAACCATCTCTATTTTTCTACCCATATCTAAAATTGTACCTGCACTAACAATTATGGCTCCTTACATTGTTATTTAAGCCATAATTGCTGACCTGTTTGGAAAATTAGCATACTATTTCTGGGAACTGTGCTATGGCAAAGGCCAACTATAAAAAAAAAAAATCAGTATATTTGGGAGTGCTCTTTTTCTAGATGAGATTGTAACTGAACTCAGTAATCTCTGGTATTTTGCAAAATAAGAGCATTTGAAATGGACTTACTGGAATTTTCAAGAAAATTCTAATTATGTAAATCGTATAAACACTTGTTGACAGGGGTTTGACTCCAGAGCTCATAATGACTAATAAAAATTGAGTTCTGTCCACATTCTATCCTCTTTTTTTAAAAACCTCACTTTTTGTCTGGCATTGATCATGTAGGTCCCTTGACCCAGGGGGAGACCTTCCTTAGAAGTACAGGTGGGTGTGGAATAGATTCTTCCCCACTTGGCTTATCAAGCTGAATTCCCTGGAGCTTCTCTTCGAAAAGTCATTAATACTTTTTGTCAACATTGCTCACTAAATGAAGACCTAGGGGACAGAGGTAAGTAGTAAGTATGATGTACAGTCGCTATGAACTTTTGGATGATCTGTCTTTCAGGAGAATAATGATGTTTACAAGAACTAAATGCCCCTAAGGGTGACCATCATGTGGTATTTTCTTTTTCTTTTTACGATGGAAAAAAATATGCAAAAGTAGAATGAGTGAGGCAATGAACACTCCTGTACCAATCACCCAAATTCAATAATTATTAACTCCCTGTCAATCTCTTATCTGTACCTCTACCTCCTCCCTTGCAAATCCCAGACATAATATATTATTTTATCCGTAAGAATTTTAGGATGACTCTCTAAAAGAAAAGGACTCTTTCTAAGAGAACATAATCATTATATGGTACTAATTAATAATTACATTTTTAGAACCCATTTTATCTAGATCCCATTCATTATTGGATGCCCTGGCCCTGAGGAGTGTATGTTAGCATCAAGGAATCAAACTTTTATTTTCAGAAAATGTTTTGTCAGATAAATTTTAACCAGGAAGACTATAAAAGTCCTCACTACAGCACCAAAGTTTACCTTATTTTCCCCTACCACTTCGTTTAAACTTTAGACTATGTTTGATTCTTGTTAAATAGTTGTAATCTCCTTAGTAACCATTTCCTTTGAGAAAAGAAAAAAATGTTTCTTCTGGGTTAAACGTCAGTAGCAAATGGTGCATTAGATCCTGGAACACAGTGATTTAATAAATCACAGAAGTCTACAGTACGTCCCCCAAACTGTGGATTCGGTGATAATTTTGAAGCTGAGAGACCTTCATTGCAACTGGACAGTGCAATGGAGGGGAGCTGACTTTGGAGGAAGGACTCTCAACAAGGAAATGACCTTGACAACAGCTCTTTGGGCTTAGACTTTCTCTCCTGAAGACACAGGACTAACAAGGAGGCTGTCTCCGCAGGCAGGGCTTTCCTGTGTGCAGTTAGTTACTTAGTCCATGAAGTCTCTGAGATGGGGGCCACAGCAAAAGCAGTATTTCTCCCATGCTGTGTGCAAATTTCCTGAGATCAATGAAGGGCTTTTCCTAAACCACTGTCCCAGGCAGGACTGGCAGTCACCCAACATTTATCTGGGAGAGCCAGGCATCAATTCCGGCTTCACAAAGTGAAGAGGTGCAGAAAGGAAAGGTGACAATTTACAACTGAAGCCTATCTTTGCGCTTCCCAAAGGGCCATAAGGGCCAATTTAGAGTTGGAATTGGGCCTGGCACTTTGCTATGGCTGTGGTGTCTGAGTGCACTTTCAGTGGCAGAAAGCCAAACGTGAGGAGACGTGAGATAGAGCAGGCTACATGAAAGTGATATTTCTATCAGCCTAAAATTAACTGAAAATCATGCACTAATGTAATTCAGCACAGGGAATCTTAAACAGTTGCACAAAATGTATCTGATAGTTTCTTTCAGAGACCTATTCCAAATTTATCCATCTATCATTGAACTGGTTCATGGTCAACTCTCTCTTCCCTCCTCTTTTTTCTGTAGGAGTCTGGTTTTCTTAATTTTTGTTCTGGCACTGTCCTTTTCTTTCCAAGTATACTATCTAAACAAGTTTAGCCATTCTAATCGTCCTAAGTCACCACTGCCAGATATACTGCACATCACCAACTTTCCCCTTCTGTCAAGTAGCCAGTTCTCTTCCTCATTCTCTGTCTGGACAATATCCTGACACATCTAGCAGAATCAGGCAACAGAAGCAGTCTCTCTCTCTCTCTCTCTCTCTCTCTTTATTAACCAAGGTAACTCCACTACCAGTTATCCCTGGTAAGAGTCAAAACCATGTCTTTCTCCCCAATACCAAACCCCAAACCTTTGTTCTTTTCTCCCACATTCAATTGTTTTACAAATTGGTTTTCCTTCTTTCTATAAAGAATGCATTTCCTTCACGATGACCTAAGCATTGATGATAACTCAGGCACTTCATATACAGATTACTGTAACCTGGTCAATGTATTACCCATTTCTTACCTCTCTCCCCATGAAATCTGGAGATGTGTTACGTGTAGTTCATGGAGACATCACCTCTGTTCTCCTAAAGCTCATGCAATAATTCCTTAGCTGGATAAGCGAAGCAGCAAAGAGCATATACTTTGGTGTCAGAAACACCTACATTTAAATCTTTGTTCCATCCCTTACTAGCTAGGTGACATTGGGAAAGTTGTTTACCTCACCTAGCTTTATTTTCTTTATCTATAAAATGGGTAGGATAATAATAACACTTTCTTCATAGCATTGTTCCAAGGATTAAGTTAACTAATATATAAAGTACTTACAAGGTGCCTGGCATGTAATTGTTTAACATGTGTGGGCTTTGGGGATAGAAAGTGAATTGAGAAATGACTAGAAACCCAAAGACTAAACTGTAGGATATGCCATTTCTCCTTCTTCCTTACTCCCCTTCCACCTAACACACACACACACACACACACACACACACACACACACAGTAACAAGAGATAAAGTTGAGTCAATGAGGGGCGCCTGGGAGGCTCTCTCTGTTGAGCAGCCGACTCTTGATTTCGGCTCAGGATCTCAGGGTCATAAGATTGAGCCCCACATCAGGCTCCATGCTCAGCGCAGAGTCTGCTTGTCCCTCTCCCCCATGTCTGCTCTTCCACCTGCTTATGTGGGTGCTCTTTCTCAGAAATAAATAAATAAATAAATAGAAAATAAATAAAATCTTTAAAAAAAAAATGAGTCAATGAAGCAGGTAGATGAAATGGACACTGATCCAAGAGTTAGGAAGTTTAGTTACCCAACAGACAGAGTCAACAAAAGAGTTTCCAGAATGATGAGTTAATATCAAATGAAGAAAAAGAGGATGGAAAAGATAAATTTGAAAAGAGTTCACATGTATGTTTATTTCTCATATTTCTTACTACATTCTATATTACCACTCAACTTCCAGCTTTATTTAATCCATTCTCCAAGTTCAGAGTTTTTGTTCAACTAGATTCATCCTCTTGGCAAAACAAATCTTCTAACTCACATTTATAAACCAGTTAGCAAACAAATAAAAAAAAAATTTTGCAAAGCAAACAGTCGACAAAACCAAAGACAACCTACGGAATGGGAGAAGATATTTGCAAATGTCTTATCAGATAAAGGGCAAGTATCCAAAATCTATAAGGAACTTAGCAAACTTAACATCCAAAGAACAAATAATCCAGTCAAAAAATGGGCAGAAGACATGAACAGACATTTCTCCAAAGAAGACATCCAAATGGCCAACAGACATGAAAAAATGCTACATATCACTCGGCATCAGGGAAATACAAATCAAAACCACAATGAGATACCACCTCACACCAGTCAGAATGGCTAAAATTAACAGGTCAGGAAACAATAAATGTTGGCAAGGATGCAGAAAAAGAGGAACCCTCCTACACTATTGGTGGGAATGCAAGCTGATACAGGCACTCTGGAAAACAGTATGGAGCTTCCTCAAAAAGTTGAAAATAAAAAAAAAGTTGAAAATAGAGCTACCCTACGACTTAGCAATTGAACTACTAGGTATTTAGCCCAAAGATACAAATGTAGTGATCCGAAGGGGCACCTGCACCCCAATGTTTATGGCAGCAATGTCCACAATAGCCAAACTATGGAAAGAGCCCAGATGTCCATCAACAGATGAATGGATAAAGAAGATGTGGTATATACATACAATGGAATACTACTCAGCCATTAAAAAAAATGAAATCTTACCATTTGCAACGACGTGGACAGAACTAGAGGGTATTATGCTAAGCGAAATAAGTCAGTCAGAGAAAGATAATTATCATCTGATTTCACTCATATGTGAATTTAAGACACAAAACAGAGGACCGTAGGGGAAGGGAAGGAAAAACAAAATAAGACGAAATCAGAGAAGAGACAAACCATAAGGTACTTTTTTTTAAGATTTTATTTATTTATTTGACACACACAGAGAGAGAGGCAGAGAGCAAGCACAAGCAGGGGGAGTGGCAGGCAGAGGGAGAGGGAGAAGCAGGCTCCCCGCTGAGCAAGGAGCCCCGATGTGGGGCTTGATCCCAGGACCCTGGGATCATGACCTGAGCCAAAGGCAGCCACTTAACCAACTGAGCCACCCAGGTGCCCTGTAAGAGCTCTTAACTATAGGAAACAAACTGAGGGCTGCTGGAGGGAAAGGAGGTTGGGGGATGGGGGCTACTGGGTGATGGGCATTAAGGAGGGCACGTGATATAATGAGCACTGGGTGTTATATGCAACTGATGAATCACTGAACTCTACCTCAGAAACTAATATACTACATGCTAATTAACTGAATTTAAAAAAAAAGATAATTTAAAAAAAGAAAACTAATTGCATGGAGAACTGCAGGTGTGTTTCAAAAGAATATATATATATGTATATATACCTATCAGAGTTTATCATCTAAAATAGAAACATACACAAAGAGAAAGTTTAGAGTATAAATGAAGTCTCCTTTCTATTCTTGTCCCCATTTCCCCTCCACCCCTCCCTCAAATGGTGACAAGATTTTTAAGTTTCTTAGTGGGTCTTTCTAGCATTCCATTATTCATTTACAACAAAAAATTACAGATATGTCTCACAATTTTTACAGAGAAAGTAGCATATCATACATATTATTCCGCACGCTGACTTTTTTAAATTACACTTTTCGAGATAACTGTAGATTCTCATAGAAGAAATAATGCCCAGTGAGCCTATGTATCCTTTACCCAGTTTCCCCAAATGGTAACATCTTGCAAAACTAGAGTACAGTATCACAATTGGGATACCGAGATTGATACAGTCTGGATACAGAACAGTTTTGTCACCACAAAGATCCTGTATGCTGCCCTTTGGGTAGCCACACCCACTTCCTTACCAACTCCCACTCCCTCTTTCATCCTCGCAACCACAAATCAGTTCCTCATGTCTATGATTGTGTCATTTCAAGAAGATTATATAAATGATATCATGTGGTATGTAACCTCTAGGGACTTGCTTTCTTCACACAACACAATTCTCTAAAGATTCTTTCAGGTTGTTGCATATGTCAGTAGTTCATTCCTTCTCTTTTTTCTTTCTTTCTTTCTTTTTTTTTTTTGCTCAGTACTATCTCATGGTAAAGATATACCACAGTTTCTTCAAGTGTTCACTCACTGAGAAATTTCTAACTTTTGCCCATTACAAATTAAACCAATATAAGCATTCATGTACAGATTGTTTTGTGAACATAAGTTTGTATTTCTCTGGGATAAATTCCCAGGAGTAAAACTTGGGGGTGAGAAGGTAATTGCATGTTTAGTTTAATGAGAGACTATCAAGCTATTTTCCAGAGTGGTTGTACTATTTAACATTCCCTCCAGCAATAAATAACTGATCCAGTTTCTCCACATCCTCACCAGCATTTGGTGTTGTCACCAGTTTTTATTTTGGCCATTTTGAAAGGTGTGCAATAACATCTCATCATGGCTTTAATTTGCATCTTCCTGGTGGCTAATGACGTTGAACATATTTTTGATGTGTTTATTTGCCATCTGTATAATCCTCTTCAGTAAAATGTTTCATGTTTTGCCTGTTTTATAGTTGGATTTTCTTTACTGTTAGAGTTAAGAGTTCTTCATATATTTTACTTATGAGTCCTTTGTTATGTAGTTTGCAAATATTTTCTCCCAATCGAGGTTTATCTTTTCATCCTCTAACAGTGTCATTCACAAACCAATTTAATTTATGTCTGAAGTCTAATGTATCCCCAGCATAGATGCAAGTTTGGGCTCCCTACCTAGTACACATTGTCTGACACCACCCTGACCAAAGGGGAGTGAGAACAGTGGGATGGAAATCTTATCCCCCTACTCAGACACTGCTTGTAGGCCTGGGGACCAGGCCCGAGTTCTTCTGTGGTACTTGGCTGGTGTAGTTACTCTCTGCAAGTTTTCTGTTCTACTAGCCTTTCCATTTCCCGGTCTTTTGGCTAGAGAGAGCAAGCTTTCATTGAGGCATTTTTGTCTTCTCCCATTGGCATTTCCAAGTTGCCAGCTTTTTCAGCAGTAAGTGTGGATACATGGGGCAGCAGGAAAAGCCAAGGCACTCACCACCATGGGCTCTTGGGCCTGAGATGCCCACCTGACCAATTGTGCCTTCTCTCCATCTTTCAGAGTCTTCTTATGGTTTTGTTTCTTTGTTTACACATATAATGTCCACAATTTTTATTTGTACTTAGAGTAAGGAATAGGGAAAATTATATCCACTCTATCTTCCTAGAAAGTGTACCTTGTCATTTCACTTAATTATCAAGAGCTATCTGTACCAGAACTTATGAAGACTGTCTCATTGTTACAGCTACACCGTATTTCACTGCATGGATGAACCATAACTCACTTAGCCAGTCCCCTATTTTGGAACATTTGAACAATTATCTGCAATTATTAACAATTATACAAGTAATACATGATTCATATGTTATTTTGCATGCATGCAATTATATCTGTTGGACAAGCTCCCCCAAAATGGAATTACTAGTTCAAAAGATATATGCAGCTGTAATTTTGTTAGTTATTGTCAAACTACCCTCCAAAGGAATGTACCAATTTACACTTCAACCAGTTAAGTATGAGAGTATCTATTTTTCTACACAACGTGTTTGCTATCAGTCATTTCCCCCAAAGTTACAGGTGAAAGAGTATTTGACATTGTTTTAATGTGTTTTTCCATTACTTTGAGAGGAGTGTAGCATTAGTATATATCTTTCCATTGTATTTCCTTCTCTGTGAACTGATTTCTCATATACTTTGAAGAACATTCTATCAGTTAGGTAGGTTTTACATTAACATCTAGGATTGCTTTATAAACTAGAAGCAAGGTATGATTTAAATACATTAAAATCCATCCACTTTGAATATGTAATTTGATGTGTTTTGACAAATGTATTCATACATGTAGCCACAAACACAATCAACGTGGGACATTTCCATCATCCAAAAACTTCCTTTGGGCCCACTTGTAATCAATTATCCTCCCCAAAACATTCTCAAACATCTTCTATTGAACAAACAGCTGACTTCATTAAGAATGTCTAGAGAAGGTATTGTTTCACTCACAGACTAATTGCCACTCTCCTTTGGATCTAATGGATAAGTAAGGCAGAAGGGTGAATATATGACTATCTTACCATCTTAGATAATGAGCCGTTAGATGACAGGAAACATGGCTTGCAAACGTTTTATGCTGCTGCTAGTACTTGCAAGCATTTAATAAATATTATCATCAATCAACATTGGCTTCTAACTGGAAACTAGTCATCAACTGGTCATAAAAATTAGTCTAAAATATAAAAACAGTCCCCAACCTAACTGACTACATGATTGTGAATAAATAGTTCTAGTCTTGTAAGAAAGAAGGATTACGGCAGTACTATAGAGGCAAAGGCCCTCTCATTAAAATGAGTGCGAGCAATATGCTGTTGAATTCGGGCGGATTCATTGTCATCATACTGAAGCTCTCTGCTGCGGAGCTGATGAGCAATCACGGAGCTGTAGCCAGCTTTTCGGGGCTGAAAGGGAAATGACTAGAGTGGCTGCGTTCCGTTTCTGCAATTGGACTTATTTTTTATAGGCTGTTTGAATCAGTGTGGGAAGAATGGAAGCCATAACATCTGGACATAGATAGAGGTCGTCTGACCTCATTTTCTCTATACTACTATAGGCAGCACAGAGATATTTAACTTTTTTATCAGTGATTCTGGCAAATAAATGTGAATCTACTATAGCGTGCTGTGTTTTCTGCACCGACAACATTTCAGATGATAGGCTGGAGTGAAGCCATGGTTAAACAAATAGCACTCCCCTAAAATTAAGTGCAAACAGAAACTCTTTTCCCAAGAGAAGAATCTAAATATGATTAAGAGTAGGTACTACTTAAGACCATATTTAGAGTGAAGTGCTACATCAGTGTGGCTTTCACCTTGTAAAATAACAACTTGAATACTCAAGTAAACCTCTCTCTAACAGAGAGTCAAGGCTGTTTTCTAAAAATACCATAGAACATAATAAGGACTTAGAGTATCTTACGGAAAATACTTCCCCACCAACAGAATGCCTTATTTGGGTTAGGCACAAAACTAGCTCAAGCCCTAAATAATGGGCTGAACGTATGTGTTAGCCTTATTTCAATGCCTCTGCCCCGGTAAAGCCCTTCCTTCACTCCAAATAGCCCCACCTATTTTCCTAAGTCCAAGAAGAGGCCTGGTCAAAAAGGCACTATGCGTATGTTTTCCACACTTCTGATCTAGATTTGAAGTCTTTCCAAACAAATTTTCCTCCAGGAAGTTTCACAATTAATAGATTCCTTCTTCTTTAGCCTTTGAAACAAGTATACAGAGTTTTGTGGGTACAAAACCAATGAAATCTTTCCATGTTTCCCTTGTTCAATGACGATAGGAGAAGCAATACGTTCACACTTAAGTTTATGCCCACAGTTCTACTTTGGGGTGTAAGTCTGTAGATTTCTAAACAGGCAAATAAGGTCCAATTTTGAAAATACTACAATGTAAGGTCTTGAAAGAGAGACTGACCCGAAGATATCCCAAATAAAACAGACCTACTAAAAGCCCAAATGAATAATGCTTACTGGATTAAGCTACACAGAAGAAATGAATCAATAATAATTAGGAGCAACTCTTTATTATTAACATATATTTTGATCCACTCCTGACCTCTGTTCTTTGAGGTTAAGAGGATGCCCAAGTAGAGAAAGCAGGAAAATCTTACAGAAGGTTTGACTAATGTGAATGTACCAGCACCTAAAATCTGAAAGAGAAAATCATGCAACTGATGGTGGTGAACTTCATACCATACTAGTTTTTTTAAAAAAGAAGTATTAGTAGTATTAGTAGATTGTTTAAGAAGTTGCATACTAATTAAAACAAAAACTACCAGTCTTTAAAATCATTAATTGTTGATTTTGTATATATTAAGTAGAGTCAAATTCCATGCTCTGAGAATAACTGATTTTGTATATATTAAGTAGAGTCAAATTCCATGCTCTGAGAATGTATTTTTCCGGCTTTATTGATGTGTCACTGACAAATAAAATTGTAAGATATCTAAAGTGTATATGATGATTTGACATATGCATAAATTGTGAAGGCGTTTCCCCTGTCAACTTAATTAACACATCCATCACCTCACAAAATGATAATAAAATATTGTGCCCTTTGAATCAAATAAAAATCCACAAGTCCAAATTGATATAAATAAATATGTGAATAAACACATAATAGTGGAGGAAAAAGTTCCTTGCTATAGAAGGTGTTAGAAAAGGACAATCTTGCAACATCATGGTAATAACTGATTCAGGTAAGAATCATCAATGAGTGCCCCTTAAGGTGTTTGTGAATTACAAAGAGAAAAACTGTTACTTTACAGAGAAAATACTTGGTAGACAGCACCTAAACTAGGTGGTGAAAGTTAGGATCACTAGTAATGGAAGTAAGTGAATCTTGTGCTACCCTGCTAGGAAGCACCAAGAAGGATACCATATCATTTCTTTGTATCCGCACTAATGACACATGATCTACTGTCTAATTATGAGTTAATATCAAACACATCCAAACTGAGGGACATTCCATCAAATACCTAGCATCTACCTTTTTAAAATGTCAAGATCATGAATGACAAAGAAAGACAGAAGAAATATGGGGCATCTGGGTGGCTCAGTCAGTTGAGCATCTGACTCTTGATTTCGGCTCAGGTCATGATGTCAGGGTCCTGGGATCAAACCCCACATAGGGCTCCCTGCTCGACAGGGAGCCTGCTTCTCCCTCTACCCCTCCCCACTGCTTGTGCTCTCTCTCTCTCTCTATTTCTCTCTCTCTCTCATGCTCTCTTTCTCCCTCTCAAATAAATAAATAAAATCTTTAAAAAAATAATAATCATTTGCATTCTTAGAAAGAAAGAAAGAAAGAAAGAAAGAAAGAAAGAAAGAAAGAAAGAAAGGAAGAAAGAAAAAGAAAAAGAAAGAAAGAAAGAAGAAAGAAAGAAAGAGTTCCAGAATAAAGAGGCATGACAACAAAATCAATGCATGATCCTGGGTTGGGCCTTAGACTGGGGGAAAAAAATAACTATAAAGAACATTATTGGGACAGTTGATAAAATTTGAATATGGACCATGGATTGCATAATAGTGATGTATCAGTATTAGGTTTTGTGATTTTACAATTGTATTTATGCAAGTTATATAAGAAAATAGCTTTTGTTCCTGGTAAATACACAATGAAGTCATAGGACAATGGGGCATGATGTCTAAGACTTATTCTCAAGTGTTTCAGAAAAAATAAAATAAAATAAACACTTAGAACAAGTGAAAGAAAATGACAGACCAAGTGGGGCAAAGTGTAAGCAAGTGGTGTGGCTGGGTAAGGGTGTGTGCATAGTTCTTGGTATTTTTCGTCTCACATTGCTAGAAGTCTAGAGCAATATGCTGTTTTATTTTATATTTTATAACATAAAAATAACAAGCAAGAAATAAAGGAGCACACAGTAACACTTTCTTAGGAGCCTATAGGAAACTTACAAAAATATAACAGATTTGGAACCACGGTAACAGACGGAATAGATAACCTTAGCAAGAAGGGACATGAGATTGTGGGCCACTGGACTATAAGTAATCCTAGGCCCAAGGTGTCTCAGTCCGCTTGGCAGAGAGTGGCTCCATCTCTAAGTGGCCACCATGTGCTATGGCACCCAGTTTACAAGGAGTCCATATCTTAGCTACATGTTTTGAAGCATTCAGATCCCCATTTGTGCAGTTAGTTAAAGACAAGTGTGCTTATTTGGAAAATCATCACTTATACTTTTTAATAATATAAAACTGTTCTTTACCCAGTGTTCGCAGCAGGACCCCTTTCAAATTGAGCTGTAGACATTTAGAAAGAGAGAGAGAGAGAGGAGGAGGAGGGAGGGAGGGAGAGAGGAAGGGAGGGAGGGAGGAAAACAATTACTGGACCACAATTTTTGAGAATATCAATTCCACAAAATGAGGAACCCTGAAAATAACAATAGATCTTAGTCATCTAACATATATGAACATATGACTGAAAATAACTAGTCAGAATAGCAGAACTTTGCTGAGTTTTTCAGGTAAGACAAAAATTTCCTAGACATAAGGACCTCCTTTTGACAAATGGCTCGTGCCCCTAAATGAGGATATTTTCTTCGTATCTTAGCTGTTTTGCCTCAGAATATCACTGCTAGGAAGACTGGCCTCCCTCCTAATAGCTTTAAATCTCACATACCAAATCTCAAAATATAAGAAAGTCTTTTGAGTCTCAAATTCATCCTCTGCTAAATTGGGTGCTACTAGTATTTATGGCATAGAATTGTAATTATTAAAATTTTTAAATGCTTTTAAAATGTGTAGCACAGTTGCCTGGCAAAAAATCAGAACTCACAAGAGGAACATAAATCACAGTATTTTTGCCTAGAAGGACATGTGCTTGGTAATCACGAGGCCATTTCTCATCGAGCTTTCATCAGCTCTCTCAAAATGATAAATGTAAATAACCTCTTCCTTACAAGTCAAGCAGCATATGCATTGAAAACCTATTCAAAATAGTTTAAAAATAACCATCCAGTACTTGTCCTCAATTTTAACAGCAGTGCATTTCCGGGGTCAATCAGATGCTGATGCAGAAAAGCTTATCTGTTCTCCTATGTGCACTATTCCTGTGTACGGTGGCCCCGAAACAGAGCGGCAGAAGTTGCCTTCCAGAGGCTGCACCCATTTACTGCCTGTTAGCAGAAATGCCTTTGTCACACCCTCAGATCATACACATTTCATTCTATTCGTCATTTTTCTTGTTGAAAGTTTTAAAAAATATTTAATTACATTAAGAGTTCTATTTCAACTCCCAAGTCTCTTTGAAACACACACACACACACACACACACACACACACACACACACACACACA